>NC_092443.1:10673335-10921555 GCF_036169615.1 Heliangelus exortis
GACCTCACCAGGTTAGAGAGATAGGCAATCAGCAGGCAAAGGAAGGACAAGCGCTGAACCACAAGTTCAGCAAGAGCTGAATCACCAACCACAAGGGCAAGTGCTGAATTCTGCACCAGGGATGGGGCAACCCATCAGCAAGTACAGACGAGTGGCTAGAGAGCAGAAAGGGACCTGGGGGTCCTGGTTGATGGCAAACTGGAGATGTGCCAGCAGTCTCTCCTGGCTCCCAGGAGGGCCAACCGTGTCCTGGGGTGCATCAAGCACAGTGTCACCAGCCAGTCCAGGGAGGTGACTGTCCTGCTCTAGTCTGCACTGGTACAGCCTCACTGTGAGTACTGTGTGCAGCTTGGGCACCCCAGTATAGAGAAGGCATCAAGGTGTTGGAGAGTGTCCAAAGGAGAGTAACAAGGAAGGTGAAGGGTCTGGAAGAGATGACTTCTGAGAAGCAGCTGAGGTCACTTGGATTGTTCATTTGGGAGAAAAGAAGGATGAGGCAGTCTGGATCCTCACGAGGGGGAGAGATGGGGCTGGTTTTGATTTCTTCACTCCTTTGAACAATGACTTTGGGAAATGATAGGATGCTGAGTTTAGGTTAGATATCAGGGAAAGGTTTTTCCCCAAAGGGCAGCTGAGTGATGGAACAACTTCATTGCTTCCAAGCAATGACAACTCCCCCAGAGAAGTGGTCACAGCACCAAGACAGACTGAATCCAAGAAGTGTTTAATGATGCTCTCAAGCTAATGGTGTGGGATGAAGGGTCTGGAAGAGATGACTTATGACTAGCAGCTGAGGTCACTTGGACTGTTCATTTTGGAGAAAAGAAAGCTGTGGGGATCCTCGTGAGGGTTTTTTTTCACCCAGAAGAGAGTTAAACAATGGAACAACTTCAGTACTTCCAAGCAATGACAACTACCCCAGAGAAGTGGTCACAGCACCAAGCCTGCCTGAGTTCTAGAACCTTTTGAATGATGTTCTCAGGCTCATGGTGTGATCCCAATGGTACCCTTCACAGGACAGGAGTTGGACTTGAGCATCTTATGGATCCCTTCCATCTCAGCATATTCTATGATTCTGTGATAACTCATTTGGTGTCAGCAAGAAATGGAGCCAGGTCCATCCTGGGTGTGCATGATGGGAGGGAGAAAACCAATGGGCATCAGCTAAAGAAAAAGAGGAAAATGTCAAAAACTTGCTCCTCACTAGGACACTCAAGCACATCTACCAGACAGCTTGTGTCATCTCCATCCCTGCAGTTTTTCAAGACCAACATTAATAAAGGTATGATCAACCTTCCCTTACTGCAAAGCAATCCCTGGTTAGACCTGATTTCAGCAGTTTTTTTTCCCTTTTCCCTTTCAAATTATTACCCAAATAGGAATGTGCCCTTTCTCATTATGCATGTCTCTATTTTATTTTTGTTACCTAGAGCGTGTGTGCCAGTGAATAAGTGTGCTCTCTCTCCGTATTTAAAAAGAATAAAAATCCTTTCAGGGAATGTTTACCTGAGGCCTTTCCTTTGAGACCCTCTCTGTAGCTGCAGGGCAGTGCCTGTGTGCAGAGGTGGAGGGGAAAGAGTCCTGGCACAAGGGCACTGCCCGGGAGCACCAGTGCTAAATCTTTTCCAAGCTGTCCACTTTCCAGCTCCACAGTCTCCTTCTGCACCCTTGGGTAAGGCCTGAGTGCTCTGGCAGCTTGGTCACAACCCTGCGGTGTGACAGTCCTGTGCCTGCAGGCAGGGACAGGGCACGGGCACTGCTGGGACAGAGCTGGCCTCCAGAACAGCCCTTCCGTCATCACAGGGGTGATGCAAGAGGTGGCGACCTTAGGGGTTCGGCGTGGAAGTCAAAGATGAGTCCTCACAGAGGTATAGTCGATGCTTCCAGAAAAAAGGACTTTTATTACGTACGAAAACCGCTTATATACTGTTACAGTGGTCACACCCCCCTCCACCGCACACCAAAACTACCTGCTACAGGTCACCAGGTGCCGTTCACACGCAGCAAAAGCAAATCCTATTGGTGCAGGGGTAGAAGACACTTGTTTTTCACTTTGTGCCTTCTCCTTATCTAATGTCCAGGACAGGGTGTCCTTGTAACTCTGAACAGTCAAAACATGGGGTTGTGCACACAGCAGCGCCGCACGCCCCCGCCTTTCAGACCATCCCCCTACACAGGGGATCTCCTCAGCTCAGCTCTTCTTCCACACTTGCTCTCAAGAGTTGCCTGAGGAGTCGACTCTGCAGAGATTGTTGCTGTGCTGCTTTCTCTGTGGGCTCCCTCTGATGCCATCATGGTACGGGGGGGGGGGGTCTGGGGACTTAGGGCTGGTTCCTTTGTCACTTCTTTGGTGTCCAGAGCCCTCAGGGATGGTGAATGTTGTGCAATAAAGACAGCCCATGTCACTGGAATCAGGAAGGGCCCCTCTGAGCACCCTCCATGGGCACCCAAGAGCTTGTGTGGGAGGTGGTCAGTGGCAGTGAGCACCATCAGCTGGGTCTGCCTCCCAGCCTGATCAGCACAGCCCATGAACAGAATCAGGTGGATAAGGAAAAGTGTGTCCAGCAAATCTAGGGAGGTTTTCCTACCCCTCTACTCTGCCCTGGTGAGACCACACTTGAAATACTGGATCCAGTTGTCCAAGAGAGACTGGGATCAACTGGAGAGAGTCCCAGGGAGAGCAAGGATTATTAAGGGACTTGAACATCTTTCATGTGAAGAATAACTGAGAGAGTTGGTGCTGTTTAGCTTTGAGAAAAGAAGGCTGAGGAGGGAATCTCATGAGTGTCTATAAATATGTGAGGGGTGGGTGTCAAAAGGAAGGGGACAATCTCTTTTCAGTGGAATAATGGCTTTAAGCTACAACATAGGAAGTTCCACCTCAACATGAGGAGAAATTTCTTGACTGTGAGGTTGTGGGAGCACTGGAACAGGCTGCCCAGAGAGACGGTGGAGTCTCCTTTTCTGGAGACTTTCGACACATCCCTGGGTGTGTTCCTGTGTGGCCTGCCCTAGGTGATCCTGCTTTGGCAGAGGGGTTGGACTGGATGATCTCTAGAGGTCCCTTCCAACTCCTAACACTCTATGATTCTATGACCTCAGTCTGTGGGACAGTGATGGGGTCCAGACTGCTCCAGGCAGGTGAAGGACAAAGAGGGGATTGTTGAAGCAAAGTGGGCAGGGGACAGAAAGGCATGGGGTGCACCTGGCCTTTAGCAAGCCCTTTGCCGTGCTCTACCATTGTTCTGTTGTAGCCAGACTGGTGACGTCTGAAGAGGTGGGTGATGTGGTGGGTGGGAAGTTCACGGGATGATGACGGTCACAGTGCTATCAGTGATCCAAAGTCCTTCTGGCAAGCAGTGACGGTGCCTCAGTGTCCAGCACTTGTTCCAACACTGTTTCCTGTCTTTATCTATGGCCACGATCACTTCCCTACTCTCGCTGGCCATGTTATTCCTGATACAAGCCTGCATGTTGGTGACCTTCTTGGACACCTGGGCACACAGCTGGCTGATAGCAGTCTGTCCACCAGCTCTGACTGAGGCTGATGCTGTGGATGGGATTAAGAAGGGAGTTCCATGGGGACAGGGGCAGGGTTGGCTTCGGTTGAGTGGGAGGTGTCCCTATCCATGCATGCAGGAAGTTGGAACAAGATGATCTTTAACCCTTCCAACCCAACCCATTCCATGATTCCGTGATTCTGTGACAAAGTCCCGGCGAGTTCCAGGCCTGGGCATCTACACAGCCACCACCAGGGGTTTGTGATGCAGGGTCTGCTGACTGGACACCATTGTCATGGGGGACTCTGTGGTGACAGGGAGAATTAATAAGGGGTGTGCAGAGCTGGGGTGCCCATATCTGGGAGAGCACCTCCCTCAGGAGTCAGCAGCTGCCCTGAGTGACCATGGAATGTCTATGGCAGAAAGTGCCCAAGACAGCCAGAGATGCCCCTGAACAGGTCCTGCTGCTGCCAGGAGGGGTCTGCAGGGCAGAGCTGAGCACTCAGGGGGTGGGAATGGGGCTGTGAGCACTGACAGGGAGGAGAGCTGGGGACAGAGAAAGATCTGCAGGCAGCAGAGATGGGCAGGGATGGAGAGGGATCTGCTACCTGGAAGATGAAGGCAGCGGGGATTCCTGCACCTCCCTGCTGCCCTCCCTAGAGATAAACCCTGCTGTCTGTCACACAGCACAGTCCCCCAGCCCTTCAGATCATGGGCACTGAATTCTGAGGATCCTTCCAGTCCGTCCCTCCCACCCCCCCCCCCACCCCCCCCCGCCAGAGAGGAGAAGTGCTGGAATCTCTGCCTCTGTCTCCCTGTCCCGACTCTTTCGGCAACAGAACTTTGACAGGTTCCCCTCTTGCCCCTACGGCTGCTGCCCTTGTTCTTCCCCTTATTTTTGCTGGGCTGGGGTGGGGGAGGATCTAGGATTCCTCATTTCAGGTTCTTTGCCTCTTCCTGCAACTGAGAGCAGGACTGATGGACAGAGCTGCTCTCCTCACTCTGCACTAAGGGACAGTCCCTTTGCCTCTCAGCACCCTCAAGGTTTCACTTGCAGAGCAGCAGAAACACCAGGGGCTTCTGCATTTAAATTTTCTTCATGTGTGTAGGAGAAACTGCATCAGACCAATCCACCCTGAATCCTTTTAGCTCTGCTCTGCAGGCTGGCTGTATATTGAGGGTGACAATGCTGAAAAGCTATTTAATGCCAAGAATGGATTTAATCTGAGATCCCCCCTGTGTGTATGGCAGCACTGACCCCTCCCACTCCTTTATGAACATGGAACAAGGATAAGCCAGGGGGTTGCCAAAGTTTCTCATGAAACCAGAAAAGCAGTTTGTGTGTATCTAGGAGAAATTTAGTAATGTAAAGAAAATGACCTAACTACTCCCTTTATTTTCTTCCACTCATAGGTCGATATCCCTTGTGGCGTCCGATGTCCAACAGCAGCTCCATCAGCTAGTTCCTCTTCCTGGCATTTGCAGACAGGCGGGAGCTGCAGCTCTTGCACTTCTGGCTCTTCCTGGGCATCTACCTGGCTGCCCTCCTGGGCAACGGCCTCATCATCACCACCATCGCCTGTGACCACCACCTCCACACCCCCATGTACTTCTTCCTCCTCAACCTGGGATCCATCTCCACCACTCTGCCCAAAGCCATGGCCAATTCCCTTGGGGACAACATGGACATCTCCTACAAGAGATGTGCTGCACAGCTCTTCTTCTTTGTCTTCTTCATTGCAGCAGAGTTTTATGTCCTGACCATCATGTCCTACGACCGCTCCGTGGCCATCTGCAAACCCCTGCACTACGGGACCCTCCTGGGCAGCAGAGCTTGTGTCCACATGGCAGAAGCTGCCTGGGGCACTGGCTTTCTCACTGCTCTGCTGCACACAGCCAATACATTTTCCCTGCCCCTCTGCCAGGTCAATGCCCTGGACCAGTTCTTCTATGAAATCCCCCAGATCCTCAAGCTCTCCTGCTCACACTCCTACCTCAGGGAACTTGGTCTTCTTGTGGTCAGTGTCTGTTTAGCTTTTGGCTGTTTTGTTTTCATTGTGGTGTCCTATGTGAAGATCTTCAGGGCTGTGCTGAGGATTCCCTCTGAGCAGGGAAAGCACTAAGCCTTTTCCACGTGCCTCCCTCACCTGGCCGTCGTCTCCCTGTTCATCAGCACTGCCATCCTTGCCTACCTGAAGCCCCCGCCCATCTCCTCCCCATCCCTGGACCTGGTGGAGGCAGTTCTGTACTCAGCAGTGAACCCCCTCATCTACAGCATGAGGAACCAGGGGCTCAAGGGTTCTCTGAGGAAATGGTTAGGGTTTTTCAGCAGATATAGGCTGCCTCGTGTCCTCTTCAAATGACTCTGTCTGTGTTTCAGAACAGTCTGTACTTTCTATCTTTATTTTTTTTCCCTTTTTCTTCAACTGTGATTTTAATTTTGTTAAAGTAATGTTATTATTCATCCTTCCTCATTTACTTTTGTGACCAACAAAACTTGTTTAAATAGAGATCCTCCATTGGATTTAAGGAAAAAAATCAACATGCAACAAATATCTTGTCTGCTGTCCCTTTTCCATGTTTCAGGAATGAATGGGAAGTGAAAGCCTTTCCCTGGTTTCAGCAGCCCTGGGAAGGCTGCTCTGTGCCTGGAGTAGTCACAGCTCTTGAGGAGCACAAGGGCCAGGGCTGTTGTGCTTGGCTGGGGGGAGGGGATGGCCCCGAGGGGCTGCAGATTTCTGACGATCTTCTGGAGAGGAGAGCAGCTTGGGCCAGGATAAAGGTGATTTTCTGTCTTGTACTTTTGCTTTTAGCTAAGTCTCTTGTAAGTAGTTGCACTTGCTGAAATTAACAGCAAGTTTCTTAGTGTGTGTTTCTAGGACTGGTAACACTTGATGTTTATAGTTACTGCTAGAGACTGGTATGCAGAGCCAAGGACACTGCTCAGCTCTGAGGAAAACATAAAGAGGTCCCACCTGCAGCCCTCCTTGGGGAGGAACGGACAAGATAGATGCCAGAATTGACCAAACAGGGTATTCCATCCCATATACGTCATCCTCAGTTTAAATTTGAGGGATCACGAGGGCCAAGCCAGATTCCCTGCTTCCAGCTTTCGGCTGCCTGCCCTTCCTGCCTTTCCTGCTTCCCTTCCTTCCTTCACTTGGAAGGATCCCGTCCATTTGCCTGCCTGTAGTCCTGATCCGTGCCAGCCCATATCTGTGTGTTCCTGCCTCCAGTTCCCGACTGCTGCCAACTCCAGGAGTCCAGCCTGTACTTTCCCAGGGCTGCCCTGCAGCCTCGGTGGTGACGTGAGAGCTACTGGGGGAAAAGGGGGAGGAATGTGGTATCCATTTTCTTGTATATTTGTACATATTTAGTAATTTTTCCTATTTATCATTACTGTTTCATTAAAGTTGTGTAGTTTAGTTTCCAACCCACAAGTCTCTCTCCCTTATTCTCTCTCCTTTCTTATCAGGGAGGAGAGAGATTAATAGAGAGCGTCTGTTACTCAGTTTAATTGCCGGGCCAGTGTTAAACCGTGACACCCCTGCTCCTTTTGCCATGGTCACCCATCTGGGGCTCTGAGCTCTCTCTGCCCCCCAGGAGCTGCTTTGCTCTTCAGGGAGGCTGGGGCTGTGGTGGGATTGCCCAGAGCAGCCTGGGGTGGGCACTGGTGTGGGGCCAGCAGCAACAGGGCTGTGCTGGGAGAGAGGGGAGGGGAGGTGGGAGAGCCTGGAGGGCGCTGTTCTGGGCTGGCAAGTGAAACCCTGGCAGAGAAAGCTATGGGTCTTTAACTGGCCCTGCACTCAAGGGCAAAAGCAGCCTCTCCCATGGCTGTGTTTGAGACTAAGCCTGAAGAAGAAGGGAAGTGCAGGGCTCCTGCTGATGGAGGACAGGGATCTGAGGAAGAGGAGACACCAACGGTGCTGAGGGACTCAATGCCTTCTGGGATGGACTCTTTCCTCAGGAGCTCTCCCAGGCCTCTCTGCTCCATGAAAGGCATCAAGGAGCAGCAGAGCTCATCTGGAGAGAAATCTCAGAAGGACAAGTGCCAGTGTCTGCCCCTGCAGGGGACTCACCCGGGCCATGGCACAGCCTGGGGCTGCCTGGCTGGGAGCAGCCCCGGGGGAAAGGTCTTGGTGGGCACTTGTCATGACCTGGGGAGGGCACCCAGGGAGACACAGCTAGCACCCCCTTGCTTTCTAAACCCCTTCTCAGAGAGGACCCAAGGTGCTGCTGGATCCAACCTGAGTGCCCGACCTGGCCCTGCTGGGGAGAGGGACTGAAACCATATGGTCCCAGAAAAAGCTCGACAGCTCCTCTGACACCACTGACTGGTACAGAGTGAAAGGACAGAGGGTCACATTATCACTTAGAGGAGCAATTCTTTCTCTAGGAAAGAAACAAAACAGGCCTAACAAAATCAGACAAACTAACAGGGATAAGAGGAATATCCTGGGGCATTCCTAAATCCCCAGCCCAGAGCAAGACTGAGTAGACGGATGGGATCAGAAGCATCCATCCCAGACTGAGGCACTCACTCTTCTCAGCCCACATCACCCTTAAGTCTCTCCATGAGTTTTTACGTATCCCAGTAAAACTCCAGACTATGCCATGGGGAAGTTTCCACAAAGGTAGTATGGGCAGTGCTTTTGGAGTGATCATGAGAAATAAAAGTCTGGTCTGTCACACCTTCACACCCAGACAGTTCCATGACCTTGTGATGGAACTTCTCTTGGTAGTCCAAAACCTTCACAAAGGTCACCTTGGAAGGTTCAGACTGGAGGGAAAGAAGTCTCACCCCAAGGGTATCCTTTTGTTAGAAATTTACCTAGAGGAGTCCTGGATTTTCCAAGGCCTGGAGTGAAAGATTTTGTTTTCAAGGCAAAGCCAGTGAGAGCAGAGAGACAGCAGAGAAGGAATGGAAATGATGGGATGAGATTTAGGTTAGAAAGCAGGAAGGGTGACAACAGCCTGAAGGGAAGGAGCTGCAGGCATGGACAATGTACAACAGCCTGCAGGAGAGGTGGCCAAGGGCTCTGTCAAGGAGTGAGGTCATTGTCCCCTTGGCCATAGCAGTGTCCTGGGCCACCAAGGCTGGGGAGAGGAAACTTTCTAATGAGGCTCTCAGGATCTGCCTTCCGAGGGCCTGGGGTCAGGGCTTGGCCTTTCTGCTGCATCCAACAAACCAAAGGCATTTCTCAGCATTGCAGCCACTAGCACAGGGTCTTTGCCTCCTGCAATCATGGCCTCCAGGGATCTGCTCTAACGAGGCCATGAGGAGGCTCTGGCAGGCTCAGGGGGGCCCATCAGTGTGTGAAGGTATTTTGGGTTTTTCTTGCTTCTGACTTTGACTTTATCAGAGATTTTTTTTCCATTCTTCTCTCACTATCAGAAGTTTGTGTAGTGAGTCTCAAAAGCCCAAAGGAGCTCTTTCTGTAATTTTCTTCATGTCTTCAGGACCTGTAGAGCTCCCTGGAGTTGTTTATTTTTTCCCAGTGGATTTCAGGAAGAAGATTTGAAAGTGCACATTTATACTCCTATTTGAAATGGAATATTTGATTACTTTTTACTTCAGAGGAGAGATTCTAGCAGCATTCTCCAAGTGATAATGACCCAGAGGGTCTCCTCAGGAGGTCTGCACCAGCAGGAGAAGCAGTTCCTTGAGGTCTGACCCTGGATGGACACCCTTGCTCCTCACCTCCCTAACCCCATAACTGCTCTCCTTGGCCCCTTGGACTTTTATCACTTCTCCTCCCATCAGACTTCTCCCATGCTCTCTGCAGCTGAATGTTTCAGCTCCTTTGCACCAGCTCCCCCCTCTTTTCGTTGGAGAACTGCTGCACACGGGCACAGCAGGAGTTTTCCTCTTTGCAAACAAAGTAAAACAAAGCAAAGCATGATAAAGTTTCATGGCCAATCCAACACACTTCTCAACCATATGCTAAGTATGAGCTGCTCCTAATGAGGTCACCTTTCTACAAGATATAATCTTTTGAGAAATCCTTTGTGACTTCCAGGACCTAAAGGGTACCCACTGGTCCTTTGCTAGTGCAGCTCTTAAGACTGAGAATGCAGGATGGCTACATGCTCTGCTTGGCCTTTCAGATAAATCCTTTGTAGTGGGATTGATGAAAACTAAAAACCAGCAGGTGCCATTGCTACTTCAATAATGTCTGGACAACAATAGCACACCAACAGGGATGGTGTGATCCCCATTCACAAGTTGATCCAGTAGTTAGAGAGGAAAGGAGTGAAGCCCAAAAAGGCCAACAAAAAAAATAGACAGAGTTTTGAGCCTTTAAACAGCAAAGGTATTTATTTACGGATTCAGGGAACCCCTGGACAAAGAGTTCCAAGGGTTAAGGGAAAGGGTTAGGGTATTTATACATTAAAAAGGGAGGTTACATCACCTTTACATACATATTCAGGGGATAGCAACATGTAATCATAATATTCGTAACAGGCGGAGTCTGGGTGGAGTCGTCTTTTGGGGATATGTTCTGGGGTCTTTAGATGAAGTAACGAAGTCTTCCTCAGGGTTGAACTTTTACCTTTCTTGCTTTCAATGACTTCATCCTCTTGTTATTCAGACCCTTGCAATTATCTTCCCCTCATCTGCTGGTGCCGGCAGCCTCATCTGTGCAGATATTTACACTCCCCCAGTGCCCAGCTAATCTTGGTGCCAAGATTTATACTTCTAACTATCTCCAAGACAGAAGTTAATCTTGTCAGGATCTTGACCTGTCTCAGTTTAACCCTGAATTCTACTAGATACGAATATAAAGATATTACAAGTTATAATTCTACATAAAGTAAATTCACACAAAATCTTGGCCTGATCTACTCTCCTTACAGGACTTAATCCTGTCAGGATCTTTTCTCTCTTTCAGGAGTGATCAGCAAGACTCACTCACCCTTCACTCATCCTCTATGGCCAGTGCCAAAGCCTAAGGGAGAGTGGAGGAATCATGGAGATGCCCACGAACCCTCATATCGAGCTACTGAGGAACATGGAAACAACCAACGAGCAGATGAGGCTGCTCAAGAGTTCCAAAGAGATCTGGGCTGGGACCATAGAGGTTAACTGGTTTTAGCTAGATGGGCCCATGACACTTCAGGTCATCAAGACAGGGATGTAACATTCTGATAGGCTCGTGACCAAGGGGTGGATTGAACTTTGGACACTATTTTGCAGTTTTCCACAATTGTGACATATGTGCTGCAATTCAGCAGACTAAAAGGTTGAAACATATGGAGATGGTTAAAATACAGGTATGGGGAGGCCTGGCACATCAACTGTGTCACACTGCCTCAGACCTTCCAGGGTAAGCCCTGTGTGCTGACAATGGTGGAAGCAAGCAGAGGATGGCTGGAAACATATCCTGTGCCTCATGGCACAGCCCAGAACACCATCCTGGGCCTTGTGGTGACATGGTACACCGGAAAGAACTGAGTCAGATAATGGAACTAATTTCAAAACAGTCTTATAAGTAACTGGGCCAAAGAACGTGGTATTGAGTGGATATACCATATCCCCTATCAGGCACCAGCCTCAGGTAAAATTGAAAGGTACAATGGACTGTTAAAAACTACATTAAGGCAATGGGTGGTGGAACTTTTAAAAACTGTTTAAAAACTGGGTTTTTGCACTTGGCAAAAGCTACCTGGTTAGTTAATACCAGGGGTTCCATCAATCGAGCTGGTCCTGCTCAGTCAGTTCTTCTACACAGAGTAGATGGGGACAAAGTGCCTGTGGTGCATGAAAAGAATCTGCTAGGGAAAACAGTTTGGGTTTATCCTGCCTCACACAAAGGCTTTCGCTCAAGGGCCTGGACACACTTGGTGGGTGGTGATGGAAGATGGAGTAGTACAATGTATACCAGAAGGGAATCTAATACTAGGTGAGAATACATAATTTTTTCTTGGCTAGCTCAATCAGTAGAGCATGGAACTTTGGAGAGTGTGAATTCATGCACCACATCAATTGCTGTTATGTGAATTATTGCATAAATTAGCAGTTTTCTGTGAGTGTTTTTCAGAATAATGTTGTGGTGATCAAATCAGAACTGGGTTCATTCACTGGCATCCAGTAACTTCCTCAAAGTTAACATCTGCAATCTGCAACTTGTGGACAATGGACATGAACTGCTGCAATCAATTCTTACTTTAAGAGTCTGCTACAACAGAGGAACATCTGCAATCATAAACTAAATTAAATTAGTGGGTTTTAGTATAGGGAGAGAGTAACAATTTGTGTAGAGGTGTATTTAGGGATAAGAGATGGTAGTGCCTGGAGCATAACACATGCTATGGAATAAGGGGTGGAATGTCCTGGGTTTGGGCCAGAATAAACGTAGTTTTCTGTGGGTATTTTTGCTTTCAACTAAGTCTGTCCTAAGTAGCTGCACTTGCTGAAATGAACAGCAAGTTTCTCAGTCAGTCTCTGCTTCTAGGACTAAGAACACCCGATGTTTATAGTTAGAGCTGGAGACTGGTGTGCAGAGCCAAGGGTTTCAGCTGAACAGCTGGCGTCATGGCCGTCAGGACATCTCAGTCTCTGTTTTCTCCATCAGCTCCGTCTCCTACCACTCCAGTCACTGTGCTGGAAGCTGTTTTATCCCCACCCCAGGGTGGGACAGAGGGGGTTTTGGGGAGGGGGTCCCCACCTCAGAGAACCCAAAGCATTCTCCAACCCTTTGCACCCCAACAGCCATGAGGGATTGCTCCATTGAACATTTGTAAAATTTTATTGAGTATCTTATTAATAAAAACAACCAAGTGATATCAAACCTCAGGCTAGTGTGCCCCCACCCAGATTTGCAGCCACAACCATCTGGACAATGAAGTGTAATCTGTCACTATAAATGTTCTCAAAAAGCCATCCTATTTGAAAAGGTTTCTTTTCACCTTAAAATGACACAATCCCAGATTATCGCTCCGTTTTCTTTCAAAGTCCTGCTGCAAAGTCATAATAAAATGCTCTATGGGTGTTCCCTACAAAATAATAGAAACAGATATGGCTCCATCCTGCCATGTCCCCTGAGGAGTGTGTCATAATGATAATCACTTCCTTGCTTTGCCTTATATGATAAAAAAACCCCAACATCTTAAATATGTCATAGCATTGAAACTCTGAAGCTTGGAAAATGTGGTGACCTTGACCAGACCCCTTCATTTCTGGTGATGGCTGAAGTGGGTCTGGTGATGAGACATGAGATCGTAGCTCTGGTAAAAACTCTTCTCACACTGGGAGCAGCTTTAGGATTGTTCACCCCTATGGAGTTGCTGATGTCTCAGCAAGTGGGAGCTTTGCCTGAAGCTCTTGGAGAAGTGGAGGCACGAGTAGGGTTTCTCTCCTTTGTGGATGAGACGATGCCTGAAGAGATCAGAGCTTCTGGAAAAGCTCTTCCCACAGTCAGGACACTTCTAGGGACGTTCACCCGTATGGATCAGTAGGTGTTGGGTGAGACCCCAGCTGTCTGTGAAGCCCTTCTCACACTGGGGACACATGTAGGGTTTTTCTTCAGTGTGGAGATGTTGGTGATGAATCCAAGAGGTGCTGTTGTTGGATTTCACACAGTGAGTGCAGGGATACAACTTCTCTCCTGTGTGGATGTGGCGATGTTTTGATAAATTGGAACTCCGGGTAAACTCCTTCCCACACTCAGATCATTTAAAGGGTTTCTCACCTGTATGGATCCACTGGTGCTGGATAAAATTCCATCTCCTGCTAAAACCTTTCCCGCAGTCAGGGCAGGTGTAGGACATGGTGCCTGTGTGATGGTGTCACCATTGGATCAAATCCAAGCTGTCGCTAAACCGTCCTGCAGTCAGGACATCTTTTGGGTCTCTCACCCCAATGGATTTTCTGATGGTGGAAATAGGCCTAAACCTTTTCCCACGTTCCTCAACAATATCAAGTATTTCTTCTGGATGGCTTCAGTGATGTTTCACCAATGTCGCACTTTGACCAAAAGCTTTCCTGTCCTTGGCGCACCCAGGGAGATTTTTGCCCCGATGGAGTCACCCCATGCCTGTGAAAGAATCCAGAGTGTGGTAACAAAGCAGGGCTGGGCTTTTTGTGTGGTGGTGGCATCCAAAACCTACATCAAACTTACTGTGGGTGAAAATGCAGTGTGAGGTGGAATAGGGAGGTTAACCATAAAGCTGGAAACCCACTGATTATCCTTTATCTTTAGGAGCTACACTGGCACCCAAAACCCAAAGGGGCCATTGTGTGGGGCAGAGGGTGCTGGGGTTTTGTGCTGTGATGACACAATTGTACTGACACTGTAAGAGGTAATCTAGGACTCCCTCATTGCTGTCTTAAACCCCTGGGGTGATTTCGGGGTCTCAATCAACCACTTCGGTATGTTTGTGTTCCAAGTCATGGTACCAAATCGCCACCATGACCTTGGGAATACCCTATTACACCCACATGCAGGATGAGCTGTCATCCACTGGGATGAGTTGGGGTCTCCTGAGATGTTTTGGGAGCCCTCGATTGTGGCTCCTCACCTCTGCGGGTTATCAAGTCCCCTGGAAGGATTCCTGGGTTGCCATTGTTAACGCTGGCTCCAGTTTGATTTGAGGATCCCCAGTTGCAGCCCCCAGACCTTTGGGATGACTTGGGGATACCCTATCACAGCTCTGCTCACCAGAATGTTTTGGGCTCCTCCCAAATTACTTTGAGAGAGATGAAATAACAGCTCCTCCACACTCCAGATGAGTTGGAGGGGGGGGGTCCTCAATCCCGCCACCCTCACACCAGGGATAAGTTTTGTTCCCTCCTCTCACCCATCCCCCTCCCTCCTCCATGTTGTGCTGCTTGCCCCCAGTTTGGGCAGTACTGGGATAACCACCCCCCTCCCATCACCTCTCAGTATCTGCAGGGGGGGGCACAGCCCAGGCCGGTGAGGAGGGGGGGCGATGCTCTGGCAGTCACCAGTTGGGAGGTCCCGGCTGCGGGGCGGGGGCTGTGGATGCAGCCCCGGGGCGGCGGAGCAAAACCTCCCGGGAGCTGCAGCGCGATCGCGGGAAGCGACCTGGGGGTGAGGTTGGAAGTTGGCAGGGGGGTACACCAGGGTTGTGTCCTGAGGAGGTTGGGGACATCAGGCTTGTGGCATGGGCAGGGGGAGGGGACACATCAGAGCTGGGTGGTGCTGACCCAACCTCAACACAAAGCCCGCGGGCCCTGGAGATAAGAGGCTGTTAATTCACTGCTTTCAGGTGTAAACTCAGGGAGACAGTGGCCAACCCAGTGGATACTGCCCTAAAGGTTCTTCTTACTTCATTTCCAATTCACACTCAGCTTCATGGAACAGAATTCACTCTAAAATATTTTTTTTTTCCTTGTTCGAGGACCTCAAAATTTATCAGGCTACAGACTCCAACTAAATAAGAGCAAGGAAGATCAGAAGTGATGTATTGGGTTCTCCACAGCTCTGGAATGAGGGATCCATGTGACCACGATCTAAAATTCAGGGCAGCTGCTCTGACCTGGCCAACCCCAGTGTTCCACAGTATGACCACCAGTACCCTTCCTGTAGAGGAGAAAGTTGGACTAGATGACCTTTCAAGGTCCCTTCCTACCTAAACCTTTCTATTACTGAAGTTTGGGGGGATGGCTTGGCTTCTTCCATGGCTGCCTTCCCCAGTGGGTCCCATCCTACCAGGCAATGTTCCCACAGCCCACTAGAGCCATTGTACTCATTGTTAATACTAGATTATTATTCTTTTCCTTTTAAATCTGGTTTCATAGCAAGCCCCAGGGCTCCACTCCTTCTCGCCTTCCCATTACAGGGGGGTTCTGATGACAGAACAACTGCCCAACCCGAGACACTTCTCCAAATGGGTGTGAGCTTTGGGAATGATCACCTGGCACCCCCTTCCTCACTTCCAAGGGTTACACATTTTATCACAGAATCATCAAATAAGGTGGGATGAGGAGCAACTTTTGAAAAGGGCTTGGAGTGACCAGACAAAGGGGGAATGGTTTCAGATTTGAAGACAGGTGACTGAAATTATAAGCAAGAAATTCTTTTCTGTGAAGGAGATGAGAAACAGGCCCAGGTTTCCCTGAGAACCTCTGGCTGCCCCATTTCTGAAAATGTTCAAGGCCAGGTTGGATGGGGCTTAGAGCGTCGTAATCAAGTGGGAGATGTCCCTGCCCATGGTTGGAGCTAGATGATCTTTCAGGTTTCCTCAAACCCAAACTATTCTGTGATTTGCGGTTCTATAAGCACAAAAGTGAAGGTTATGGGTTGTGTAAAATACCTCCATGAGTGTAAAATGGGGGATTTGTTGTTGAAAGAAAAGGGTTAACAGCCACAAAAGTTATTCCAGGCTTAAAAACCTGAAGGGCTGGTATAATGGGGGTGGGGAGGAGGGAATGGGAGGGCACACTTCCTGACCTGATCTCAAAACAAAGACCTCAGGAGCCTGGCTTGAGATGCTCCCAGTGTTGGCCAGGCATGGAGCCATGGGAGGAGAGGTCCCCAGTGGGTTGGAGCATCAGCTCTGCCAACTACAGCCTACTCACATGCTGAAGACAGGAAGACAGGTTGGCTCACAAGGGTGTCTACCATGTGGGTAAACAGCTCCTGCTGTACTGCCCTGGCCTTTTATGTTCTTGATGGCCAAGAGGATGACGTCTACTCCATGGGAGGGCTGGAGGTATTTCACGAACATCTGTGGGACGAAGAAGAGAGGAGCTTTGTCACCTCAAGCATCACCCAGCACATCTCAGCTGTGACATGAGACTGGGATGCAGAGCCAGGCTCTGCTGGGGAGGAGACAGAAAATAGGGGTCAGGGTCCCATGGACCTGGAACTGGAACTGGAGCTGGCTGGGAGCCTTTGCCTGGGCCCTGCTCTGGAGCAGGGTCCCCATCATCCCCACTCATCCATCGGGTCTCCCCTTGCTCACACTGACCCCCATGACCAGGAGATAAGAACCTCTTGAATCAGTGCTTTCAGGTGTAAATCAAGAGGACAATGACCAAGGCAGCCTTTACTGACCTGAAGGTTCTTCTTTGTCTTTGGTCTGCAAAGCAAACCCTAAAGTCTTCTCCAAAGGCCTTCAGGCTTTGAGAAAATATCTCTTGGCACCTTTTATGGGCAGATCTTAATAAACCAAATATCTCTGCTCTGGGTGGGGATTGGGTTTTGAATCAGGAGACAACTGACAGAAGCCTGACTGCAGGCTGGTGAAGGTGTCCCATCACATCACCCATGTTGTCACAGAGGTTTCAGGAGAGCTCATGAAGCATCCCTCCTGACAGGCAAGGAGCAGTAATGCTCCTCTGAAGAGCTGTGCCAGCTCCTGGAGCCTACAGCCAGACAGAAACACGCGTGCCCCATGCTCCCCAGGCTCCCTGGCAGCAGGACTGAGCGGCCACCAGAAACTGCCTGGACAAAACCAGGGGGGTTTGGGGAGAAAAGCCTCAGCATCAGCTCCTCAAACACCCAGAGCTTTTGCCAGCTGTGCTACTCGAGTATTTCAAGCACACCCAAGCCAAACACAGCTCTCACAGCAGCCACAGTGCCTCTGCCATCAACATCTTCAAGCAGGGGAAAGGGACCGCTCTGAGAGCGGCAGGGCAGAGGAGAGGGGCAGCTGAGAGCAGTCCCCGAGGGGAGAGCACTGCTGTAGCAGAAACACCTTCCCCTCTTGGGAAAGGAGAGAGGAGAAAGGAGAGAGACTGAGGGGCTGGAAACTCAACTGCACAGCTGGCATGGAACAGCACTGCTGGAAAGGATAAGAATGAAATCTAGACACAGAGAGACAAAAGCCATCTCACCTTCCTGACCCTTTGCCAGCCATGCTCAGGTTGCTCAAATGTGACTTTTTAAAAATTTTAATTTTTTCAGTCAGTAACTGACAGTACCCTGGTGCAGGGTGCTTCAGGGCTACAGATCCACATTTGCCCCTTCGTGCTCCTCCATGGGCTGCAGGGGACAGCTGCCCTCTCCCCACAGCCTGCAGGGGAACTTCTGTTCTGGCCCTTCCTTTATTCACTGACCTGGGGGTCTTGTGGAGGGCTGGCAGCAGGCTTCCACCTCCTCCTCCATGGACATCTTGGGCATTTTCTGCCACAGACATTCCATGGTCACCCAGGGCAGCTGCTGACTCCTGAGGGAGGTGCTCTCCTGCTTATGGGCACCCCAGCTCTGCACACCCCTTATATGCCCCCAGGGTCACTGTAGAGACCCCCATGACAATGGTGTCCAGTCAGCAGACACTGCATCACAAACCCCTGGTGGTGGCTGTGGAGATGCCCAGGCCTGGAACTGGCCGGGACTTTGTCACAGAATCACGGAATCATGGAATGGGTTGGGTTGGAAGGGTTAAAGATCATCTAGTTCCAACCCAACCTGTTCCATGATTCCATGATCCCACTCAACTGAAGCCAACCCTGCACCTGTCCCCATGGAACTTACTTCTTAATCCCATCCACAGCATCAGCCTCAGCCAGCACTAGTGTCTCTTGGAGCTGCGCGAGGATGAGCTTCCTGTTCTCCTCCTGCTCTATGATCCTAGAGATCATTCCCATGACCCTCTAGATCATTCTCAATCACAGAATACCTCAGGCTGGAAGAGACCCCTGAGCATCTCCTTGTCTGAGTGCTCTGCTCAAGGCAGGATGAACCAGTTGAGGTTGCTCAAGGGTTTCCCCAGCGTGGCTTTATTCACAAAGGGGCTGAAGGTGCTTTTTCTCCCATCCCACAGGGGGATTATAAAGACAGCAAACAGTGTTGGCACAAGTGCTGGACACTGAGGCACCATCACTGCTTGCCAGGAGGACTTTGGGTCCCTGGTGGCACTGTGACCCTCATCATCCCGTGAACTTCCCACCCACCACATCACCCACCTCTTCAATCCAGACATCACCAGTCTGGCTACAATAGGACAATGGTAGAGCATGGCAAAGGGCTTGCTAAAGGCCAGGTGCACCCCATGCCTTTCTGTCCCCTGCCCGCTCTGCTTCAACAATTCCCTCTTTGTCCTTCACCTGCCTGGAACAGGCTCACTTCTCATTTCCATGGTTTTCCTTTTTTCCCAGTCCCAGGGTCAACAAGTATCTGTGTGTGCCGAGGGGGAGAGGCTGTGGTGTCTGCAGCAGGAGCAGCAGCAGCGTTGGCTTTCTGAACAGCAGCAGTGTCTGTAGGCAGCAGCTGCAAAGAAAGCAAAAGTACAAGACAAAATTACCTTTAGCCTGCCCCAAACCAGGACACACCTGGTTTGTTTTTTAGCCATACTTACACTGGTCTGCAGAATTAAAATGATATCCTCTGAACTTCAGAATGAGAGTGTGGTATGGTGTGACATAAAGGGATATACCATAGATACAGGAAACACAAACTAGCAAAGAGACTAAAAACCTGTTTAAGAATTCCTTCATTCCAACTGCTGACCACCAAGGGATGGATGCTCTCTGCTTGGCTGTGGGACCCGCTGGGAACAGGACTCCCCCAGAGATTTCTCTGCAGGGACCAAATGCTTCCACCAAAAGTATTCAGGAGCGAATTCTTTTCTCCATAAGAGAGCTGAATGGCAAAGCTGTCTGTGCCTTAGAGCTTACTGCCTGTTTCTTGAAGAGCTGCTCTCTCTAGGGATATCCAAATTCCTCTTTCTGTCTGACAAATAGGAAAGTCCTGTCCCCCTCTGCAGGATGTGTCTGTCGGGTGCTGGTCAGGCAGAAGTCATTCTGTGCAGAGGCAGCACAAGTTTTGTCTGGATGCCCGAAGTGAGATGGTAAGATGAGTGAGTGCTGCTGTGAGTTGTGTCTGAAGGAAAGGGAGCAGATCAGAGGGGTCAGTGAGATGACACGTGTGACAGCTCTAGAGCAGAGCTGCCATGAAGCCTCTTTTAGAATGAGGCTCTGAAACTTGAGTGGCATCAGAAAGCACTGGGAAGAAATACACTTGAGTGGACAAGCTCGTTGTTAAAATTCTTGGGTTTAAATGGTTATTGAGTCTCCCAACAGAAAGCACAGCTGGTGCAAGAAAAGGTGGTCTACCTGGGATACGAGATCTCTGGAGGACAGCCATCCCTGGGAACCTTGAGGAAAGAAGCCATCTGCCAGATGCCCAGGCCTGAAATGGTGAGAGACCTTCGAGCCTTCTCAGGAATGACAGGTTGGTGTCGCCTGTGGATATATCAGTACAGGATACTTGCTAAATCCCACTATGATTTGTTAAAACAATCTAAAATTAATCTAGTCTGGACCTCTGAAGCGGAAGCAACTTTTAGAAGACTGAAACAAGAGCTGATGAAAGCTCCAGCACTGGGCCTGCCTGATGTAACAAAACCATTTTGGCTGTTCTCACACAAGCACCAGGGAATGGCCCTACGAGTCTTAGCCCAACAATTGGGACCATACAAAAGAGCCGTGGCTTACTTCTCTAGGCAACTAGATGAACTAAGTAAAGGATGGCCCACGTGCCTGAAGGCGGTAGCTGCAGTAATAATAAACATAGAAGAAGCCAGAAAACTCACTATGGGCCAGGAAATGACTGTGTTAGTGTCCCACACCGTATCAGAGGCACTGGAACAGAAAGGTGGCCATTGGCTCTCACCCTCCCAGTTCCTGAAGTACCAGGCGATTTTAGACAAATCAGATGATGTAACCATTCAAGTGACTAATGTTGTCAACCCAGCCTCATTTCTGGAAGGAAGAATACCAGCAGAACCAATTGAGCACGACTGTCTAAAAACCATCGAGGCAGTATACTCCGGTAGCCCAGATCTCAAAAAAAAAGCCACTACAAGGAGTGGATGACTGATTCTCAGATGGCAGTAGCTTTGTGAAGGAGGGGGTAAGAAGGGCTGGTTACGCAGTAACCACGACAGAACAGGTAATAGAAACGAATCCTTTTCCTGCAGGAACTTCAGTGCAGAAGGCCGGACTGATAGCTCTTACGCGAGCCCTTGAGTTAGCAAGAGGGAAAAGAATTAACATATGGATGGATTTGAAAAATGCCTTCTCCGTCGTACATGCCCACGGGGCAATCTGGAAGGAGCGAGGACTGCTGACTGCCCAGGGAAGATCCATAAAATATGCAGAAGAAATCCTACAGCTCCCAACCCAAGTGGCCATAATGCATTGCAAAGGGCACCATTCCAGAAATAGGTAACAGAGCAGCAGATGTGGAAGCTTTTGTGCTAAAATTGTACGAGCAATAAGTAAGGCACTGCAAATCAAATGGCAATTGCACACACCTTATATTATTATTTTATTATTAAATTTATATTTTTATTATTATTAATATTATTATTTATTATTATTATTAAATTATCACAAATTGACAAAGATAGAGCAAGTATGGAAGCATCATTGGTGGGATGTCTTTACAGGACACTCCCTTCAGCTACACGAGTATTCCATTACCTAGTACACCCTATATGAGCCATAATAGCAGTAGTACTCTTGTTATTGCTTTTAAATTTGTGGCTGTAATACAAATTGAATAAAATAGTCAAAAGGATCCAAATAATGTGGGCAACGATTCACACCCACCGAAACCTCTCCTTGGAACTTGACAAAAGAATTCGTAAGTTCTATGGAAAGGGGGGAAATAAAACAGAGAAAGACCCTGACAGGGTTAACTCCTGACGGTGTTAGCATGGAGACAAACACATAATCACTCAGGAGAGGTTATATGTGGTGCTTTATTTCGAGGCCCCGGGAACCAGGGGTACGTACCCAAATCTGGCTCCAAAGTCAGTCACAGCATGGCCACAATTTATCCCGGAAAATTTCGCAATCTAATTACATATTGAACAGGTTACAGCGTTTTCTAATACATATGCATGTGTAGATTGCTTCATCAGTGAATTGCAACACTGGCCCCTCCTGCACTTGCGTGCCTCCCTCAGGTGGTCTTCGAGATGAAGTAATTAGTCTTCCTCTGATGAAGTCAGACATCTTCCTCGCTGTGTCCTTTTCACCTTCCTTCTCTTGGTTAATGTCCAGCTGGTGTGTGATTACTTCCAAATTGGTTTTACTACCAGCTTCCTTCTATCTCTACTCGACTAGCTTTGATATGCAGAGTCTTATTCCTATCTTGCTACTTAAATAAATGCTGACTACATAGTTTTCCTACTCCCAACAAAGCACCATTCTTTACAAGGTAAAATTTTACATGTTTTATTATTTACATGGATTACAATGGATTATTTACATAATCCATTTTCTTCTACCTCTAATTCTAAAATAATCAATTCTAAAATAATAAGATTCAGAATATATTTCTTTTACTTTTTTTCTATCCCAACAATGGGGTTAATTCCTGTAACTTTCCACTAAAGCAGTGTGAACATCTTCTGTCTTGTAAGTACAGATCTTGCTTTTAAAAACAAGGCACTGCCAAGGCCAACTGGGCAGCGAGGGGATTAACTTCTGTAAAAGTGTAGGTCTTGTTCTCAAAACCAGGCACT
The DNA here is from genome assembly GCF_036169615.1 of Heliangelus exortis. Taxonomy (NCBI): domain Eukaryota; kingdom Metazoa; phylum Chordata; class Aves; order Apodiformes; family Trochilidae; genus Heliangelus; species Heliangelus exortis. Next base: position 10,695,280 of record NC_092443.1, read on the forward strand.
GCCAAGGCTAGCTGGGCACTGGGGGAGTGCGAACACCTGCACGGAGATAGGATGAGGATGCCACAACCAGCAGATAAGGGAGAAATTATAGCAAGGGTCCAATTTCTCTCTGTAACAAGAGGATGAAGTCATCGAAAACAGGAGAGAGAAAGTTCAAGTCTCAAGAAAGATTTCTTACTACATCCAAAGACCCCCTCGACATCACCCAGACTCCACCTGTCATGAATATTATAATTCTATGTTGCAAACTTATGAATATGTATGTAACCTCCCCTATAAATACTCCAACCCTTTCCCTCGGGGCAGGAACTCTTTGTCCAGCGCGAGCTGGGAGTTCCCCAGATCGGAAAATAAATACCTTTGCTGTTTAAAGGCTCAAAACTCTGTCGCTAAACAGTTTTGCTGGCCTTTTTGGGCTTCAATGGGGGTCCTGGGGGTGGATTTGGGGCCCCTGGGGAGGATTTGGGAGTCTTGGGGGGGGGTTGGAGATCCTAGGGGGGCCTGGGGGCCCATTTGGGGGGGATCTGGAGTCCCATTTGGGAGTCCTGGGGGGAATTTGAGGACCCCCTGAGCCCCCCAAATGGGACCCCAGACTCTCCCCAAGACCCCAAAACCCCCCCCCAGGACCCCCAAGTGGGACCCCAGATGCCCCCAGAATCCCCAAATCCCCCCAGAACCCCCAAATGGGACCCCAGACCCCCTGAGGACACCCACTGCCCCCCCAAAATGGGACCCTGGACCCCCCCCACAACACTGAGTCCCCAGACCCCCCCATCCCTCCCCAGACCCCATAACTCCCCCCTCCAGGACCCCCAAATCCCCTCCAGGACCCCCAGAGCCCCCCCAAAATGAGACCCCAGATCCTCACAAGACTTCAAATGGGACCCCAGACCCCCCCCCCGAACCCCAAATCCCCCCCAAAGACCCCAAATCCCAACCCAGGATCCCCCAGTGGGACCCCAGAACCTCCCAGGACCCCCAAATTAGACCCCAATGAGACCCCCACCCAAAATAATGGGATCCCCACCCCCTCTGGGACCTCCAGGCTGCCCCACGACCCCCTGAGCCCTGCCAGATGGGACCCCAGACCCCCCCGGGACCCCCAAATCCCCCCAAGACCCCCCATGTAGGGTCGTGGTTAGATCCAGGGTCCCATTTTGGGGGGGGCTATGGGAGGTCCTGGAGGGGTCTGGGGTCCCACTGGGGAGTCCTGGGGGAGAATTGGGGTCCCTGGGGGGGTCTGGTGTCCCATAGGGGGGGTCTGGCGTCTAATTTTGGGGGGACTCAGGGGGTCTGGGGTCTAACTGGGGGGTCTGGAGTTGCCATTTTGGGATCTTGAGGGGGTTGGGGTCCCATTTGGGGGTCTTGGGTAGGGATACTACCTCACGACCCCCTGAGCCCCCCCAAACAGGACCCCAGACCCCCCAAGGGACCCCAAATCCTGCCGAGGACCCCCAAATGGGACCTCAGACCCCCCCACGACCTCTAAATCCCCCCCAGGGACCCCAAATCCCCCCAGGACCCTCCAGGACCCCCAGATCCCCCCCAAGATCCCCAAATCTCCCCCAGGACCCCCCACTTAGGGTCGTGGGGGGGGTCCGGGGTCCCATTTTGGGAGGGCTCTGGGGGTCCTCAAGGGGTCTGGGGTCTCATTGGGGGGTCCTGGGTCGGAATTGGGGGTCTGGGGTTTCATAGGGGGGTCTGGGGTCTCATTTTGGGGGGACTCAGGGGGTCTGGGGTCTCAATGGGGGTCCTGGGGGGGGGGGGGATGGGGGTCTTGGGGCAGATTTTGGAGCACTAGGATGGTCTGGGGTCCCATTTGGGGCGGGGTCTGGGGTCTCACTGAGGGGTCCAGGGTTTGGATTTTGGGATCTTGGGGGGGGTCTGAGGTCCCATTTGGGGGTCCTGGGGGGGATTTAGGGACCCCCATGCTACCCCACGACCCCCTGAGCCACCCCAAAAAGGACCCCAGACCCCCCAGGGACCCCAAATCCCCCCCAGGACCCCCCAGATCCCCCCCTCAAGATTCCCAAATCCCCCTCAGGACCCCCCACTTAGGGTCGTGGGGGGGTTCAGGGTCCCATTTCGGGGGGCTATTGGGGTCCTGGAGGGGTCTGGGGTCTCATTTTGGGGGGACTCAGGGGGCCTGGGATCACAATGGGGGCCTTGGGGGGGGAGGGGGGGTTGGGTCATTGGGGGGGATTTGGGGGTATTGGGGGGGATTTGGGGATTCTAGGGGGGTCTGGGGTCCCATTTGGGGGGGGTCTGGGGTCTCACTGGGGGGTCCTGGGTTGGGATTTGGGGATCTTGGGGGGTCTGGGGTCCCATTTGGGGGTCCTGGGGGGGATTTGGGGACCCCCAGGCTGCCCCACGACCCCCTGAGCCCTGCCAGATGGGACCCCAGACACCCCCAGGACACCCAAATCCACCCCAGGACCCCCAAATGTGACCCCAGACATCCCCAAGATTTATAAATCCTAACCCAGGCCTCCCAAATGAGACCCCAAACCCCCTGAGGACCCCCATACTCCCCCCAAAATGGGACCCTGGACCCCCCCCCGAGACCCTAAATGAGATCCCAGACCCCCCATCCCTCCCAAGACTCCCAAATTCCCCCCAGGACCGCCCATTTAGGGTCCTGGAGGGGTCCAGGGTCCCACTGGGGGGTCCTGGGGGGATTTGGGGTCTCTGGGGGGTCTGGGGTTCCATATGCGGGGCTGGGGTCTCTTCTTGGGAGTACTCAGGGGGGCTGTGTTAAAAACACAGACTCGATGTTTCAGCAGTAAAACTTTTTATTGAGAACGTGATAGATGTAACAGTAAAGCAGCGCGCTGGGCAGCCGGGGAGACACAGCTCCAGCAACCGGCTCACCCCTTCAATAATGTCAAAGCGGCCCTTTTATACTTTTCATACACCCCTTCCCCTCAGTCTCCGCTCAGTTTATCATCGGTTCCCATCCCGCGGGCTTCCCCAGCACTGGTTCCCGTTTCGCGGGCTCCGTTCTCTTGACGAGGGGAACGGTTTCACGTTTCGCGGGCTTCGCTCTGGTACTGAGTGGAATGGTCACGTGACGTCCCTGTTTCGCGGGCCCCGCGGTCGGCCCCTCCTCCTGTCCTTCTGACCCTTCTTCCCCACAAGCGCGCCTAAACATACACCCCAAACAAACATTATTAAACTGAAAGATACGCTCAACAAAACAATAAACTACAATTTTAAACCCCTGTTTTTCACATTGCCTACTATGATCCCGCCACATGGGCTGAGGACGGGTCATGGGGTTATAGGACTCCTATTTATATGCTTAATAGAATTATTAGCCTTAAGGCTGTAGTGGAAGTAGTTGTAAATAAAACAGGGGATGCTCTGGGGTTAATTGGAAAACAAAATAACTAAAATGAGGACCAAAGTCGCTTGGCATTAGGTTATTTGTTAGCACAAGAAGGGTGTGTGTGTGGAAAATTTAATCTTACTAATTGCTGTTTAGAAATAGATGACGAAGGAAAGGCTGTAAATGAACTAGTAGAGGAAATGAAGAAAGTTGCACACATCCCTGTTCAGACATGGAAAGGGATGAATATGGAAGGAATTTGGGACGGATTCTTGAAAAACAATCGGATTACAAATATTGTAATGATAGCACTAGGACTTTTCTTGGGATTATTAACTATCCCTTGCTTGGTACCCTGTGTAATAAAAATAATACAATCAGCTGTCCAGAGAATACAAAGGGAAAATTATAAGATGTTTCTACTCAATTCAACACAAAACTCTCGGACTAGAGTTCCAGAATCTGTACAAATTGATGTAATTGACCGAATGGAGTCATATGAGAAATTAATTTGACAACTAGAAAAAGATCCGAATATGAGAAAGCGAGACGAAACATATCAAACTAAAATGAATGAATTTATTACGGAGTTAAAACAGGCACAGGAAAGAGTGGCAGAATGCCAGGCAGAGATTTCAAAGAAAAAGGAAAAGGATCCTGATCCATGTATATGTTGGAGATGTGAACATAATAGGCAGGAACCATGTGAGTGTTGTACTTGCAAACAAGGATGGTCTCCCCCATGTAAATATGACAATATTACACATGTTGATTTATCTTCAAGCTCTGAAGGTTATTAAGGTCAAATTCACGAAATGGTCTAAAAATAAAGAGGGGGGGACTGCGAGATATGATTGTGAATTTATTCTAATTAATGTTTAACTATTTGAATGTTTAGCCTTTATGATGTTTGCATATCTATGTTTGGCATGTTGATGATTGGTACGGGATGGGAAAACTGTTTAGTTTATAGGTATATCATTGCGTACGTATAGGTAGGACATACAAGAAATATGTGGATAGGAGGACTTCCCACCTTCACCAGAAGGAAGAAACAGACCCCCTAGCAACAGGAGAAGTAGTCTGCAGACGAAACCAGTGACGAGATGAAATGAGGAGGAAACTGCTGGGAAGAGGGAGTTACCGAATGTATAAAAGTTTGCTGAGATCGTTCAGAAGATACGACCCGTTGGCAGAGCAGAGGCTCCCTGGCCGCCCAGCACTGTTTTGCTTATTGCAATTTTGTTAAATTAAATAAAATTAAATTACTTAAAAGGATATTGAGTTTCGGCCATTTATAACCCTGCTCTTCCCTTTTCGCTTTACGAGAAGAGGGGAAAAGCAGTAACACACGGGCTACGGAACAAAAATGGCAATCTGCACAAATCTGTAAACAACCCGGTCTCGATGCTGGCAGGAATGGCTGCCTGAGGGTCCCTGCGGCAGGGCCGACTCAGGAGGGGGCTCCAGGGCTCTGCCCAGCACCCGATGAATGTGGATTCCCAGGGGGACCCAGCTCTGGGGAAAGGAGCGCAGGGAAGCGGCAGCAGCGAAGCAAGGGGCGGGCGAAAGAGAGGTCGGGCTCCCGGCAGGCGATGGGAGGGAACATGGAGCCCTCTGCGCTCCACCCCTCCCCGAGGCTGCAGCCCCTGCTGCTTGAGTTCCTCCTCCAACTCTGACACCCCCCGTGTGTCCGCTCCGTCTCACTCCCCTGTCCCCTCCGTGTCGCATCCCCTCCCCGTGTCCCCTCCGTGTGTCACCTCCGTTTCCCTCCTCCTGTCACATCGTCTCGTCCCCCTGACTCACCCCGTGTCCCTGCCCGTTTCCCCCCCGTAACCTTCCCTCGGTGTTACCCTCCCCCCCCCCCGTGTGGCACTCCCCTCTGCCCAGGTCACCAACAGGCGTGTGCGCGGCACGTGCCAACCGTGTAAGATGCGTGCGCCGGGCGTGTAAGGTGTGTGTGCCAGGAGTGTTCCAGGTGTGTCTCACGTGCATGAGAGGTGTGTGAAAAGCGTGTGCCCAGCACCTGAGACGTGTGCACCAGGCGTGTACCGAGCGCCTGAGATGTGTGCGAGAAGCTCGTGGCAGGCATGTGAGATGCTTGTGCCAACCGTGTGCCGGGCGTGTGAGCTGCGTGTGCCAAGCACTAGCCCAGTGTGTGCCAGGTGTGTGTACGGTGTGTTCTAGGCGTGTGAGCTATGTGTGCCCGGCTTTTGAAAAGCATGTGCCAAGCATGTACCTGTGTCCTAGTGTTATAAATTAAGTCCCATAAAATTGACCAGGACACACCAATTAATGAAACAATCGGAATTTAATAGCAAGTAACAACAAGCAATAACAGCGCTGGGCACCCAGGAGTCTCTGCTCCTCAAGACAGTGTGACTTCCTTGAAGTTTCTTGGGTATTTATAGTCCTTTATGGCTGTGTGAGCCCGATGTTGCTGGGAAAGCTCGAAATCTCTCAACGGTACTAATTCTTCTCATGCAGACACATCCTGCGTTTTGGTTAACCCCTTTCTACACAGGTTAACGTTTAAACATGATTACACAGCATTTTGTTACAATACACTTTTTCTCTCTAAAGTACATTCTGTAGTTAACATCCTTATCTTCTTTCACTACTTCTATCTTGCCTTTGTAAGTAAATGCACTAAAAATTTTCTACTTAGGTTAAATGAACAAACATTATATGTAAGTTATTACAATTCGTCACAGTCACACAATGTTTTTGGCACATAACTTTGCGGTTAATACTTCTTATTTTATAAACAAAGTTACATAGGTTAAATTAACAAATATAACTTCATATGTAAGCTGTTACACTAGTTTGGTACAGGATAAAGGCGTGTAGCTCAACGTGAAGGTTCATGGGCATCTACGTGGGCCCATCAAGTTTCTCTAACCCAGCAGCATCGTCTTTCCACAGTTCAGCAGCCCAGACAGGTTTATCTCTACATTGCCAGTTGTTTTGCTTCCACTGCTTTAACCAACCCCATAAGGCATTTGCTACCATCCATGACTCAGTATAGAGATAAATTCTCGGCCACTTTTCTTGTTTCTTCATTCACCATCTCCTTCATCTGTTTTTGCAACTAGCCATGTAGGATTCCACATGGCAGCTTTCCGCCTTCGATAGCCTCCTACCAGACAACAGGATCCATCAGTGAAAAGAGCATATTTTTTCTCATTCTCTGGTAGTTGGTCATATAGTGGGGCTTCTTCAGCCCATTTTACCACTTTTCCTGGTGGCATTCCAAAGTGTTTGCCTTCTGGCCAGTGTGTTATTACTTCTACAATTCCTGGACGATCAAGTCTTCCTATCCTAGCTCTCTGTGAGAGTAAAGCAATCCATTTACTCCAGGTAGCATCGGTAGCATGATGGGAAAATTCTCTACCTTTGTACATAAAACCCAGTACAGGTAATCGTGGCACCAGGAGGAGCTGTGCTTCGGTACCAATCACTTCTGAAGCAGCTCTAACTCCTTTGTAAGTGGGCAATATCTCTTTTTCAGTGGCTGTGTAGTTGGCTTTGGAGCCTTTGCAGTTTCGACCCCAAAATCCTAGAGGTCGGCCTCGAGTCTTTCCTGGAGCTTTCTGCCAGAGGTTCCATGTAGGACCATCACCTCCATCTCCGGTGTAGAGCACATTTTTAATGTCTGGTCCTGTTCGAATTGGTCCAAGGGCCATTGCCTGCACAATCTGCACGGACCCTATGAAGAGAGGCTGAGGGAGCTGGGGCTGTTCAGCCTGAAGAAGAGGCGGCTCAGGGGAGACCTCATCACTCTCTACAACTCCCTGAAAGGAGGTTGTAGCCAAGCGGGGGTTGGTCTCTTTTCCCAGATGACCTTCAACAAGACAAGAGGGCATGGTCTTAAGTTGTGCCAGGGGAAGTTTAGGTTAGATATTAGAAAGAATTTCTTTACAGAGAGGGCGATCAGACATTGGAATGGGCAGCCCAGTGAAGTAGTGGACTCTCCGTCCCTGGAGATATTTAAAAAGAGACTGGATGTAGCACTTAGTGCCATGGTCTAGCAACCGCAGCGGTGGGTCAAGGGTTGGACTTGATGATCTCTGAGGTCCCTTCCAACCCAGCCAGTTCTATGATTCTATGATCTCCTGTTTGATACTCTCAAAAGCAGCTTGTTGTTCTGAGCCCCATTTAAAGTCTTTCTTCTTCTGGGTAACCTTGTAGAGAGGTTTCACAATCTGATTATAAGCAGGAATATGCATCCTCCAGAAACCAACAGCTCCTAAAAAGGACTGAGTTTCCTTTTTGGTAGTTGGTGTGGCCATAGCTGTTATTTTGTTAATCACGTCCATTGGGATGTGGCGACGTCCATCTTGCCACCTAACTCCCAGAAACTGTATCTCTTGTGCAGGTCCCTTGACCTTGCTCCTTTTAATGGCAAAACCAGCCTCTAGAAGGATTTCAATTATCTTCTTACCTTTCTCGAAGACTTCTTTTGCTGTGTCACCCCACACAATGATGTCATCAATGTACTGTAGATGTTCTGGAGCTCCACCCTTTTCCAAGTGATCATGGATCAGTCCATGGCAGATGGTAGGACTGTGTTTCCACCCCTGGGGCAGTCGATTCCACATGTACTGGACACCTCTCCAGGTGAAAGCAAACTGTGCCCTGCATTCTGGTGCTATGGGAATAGCAAAAGATGCATTTCAATGGATTTATCTGAAAGGCCAATCAAAGCATGCAGCCACCCTGCATTCCCAGTCTTTACAGCTGCAGTACCAAAGGACCATTTGTACCCTTTTGTGTCCCTGAAGTCCCCTCCCTCGAGGCAGTCAATACCAAGGATGCACATAGCAGCTCGGTGACCCCTGAAGGGCATTTCCAGCTGTGAGGGTTCCCTGATTCCCCAATTCTTCAGGCATGTTCCAGCACCTGCCCGGGCTGCCGGGTGACAAGGGGACTGATGGAGACACTTTGAAAATACAAAACATCTCTCGAATCTGTTTTTTTCCTGCTCTTTTAAAATACACCAAACATATTCTCAGTTAACAGATCTTTACCCCAAACTTAACTAGCTTCTGTTTTGTATCATGCCTGACGGGCACCTAAAGATAAGACTGCGAATCAGGTCGCCTCCTGGTACATGGTCCAGACAAAGATAATAAATTTAGCAAGGACTGAAAGATAACAATAAATAAAAGAGAAGTTCTTGGGATGGCAAAATCTGTGTGTCCTCTTTAGCAAGTCTGTGAAGAATGATAGAGAAAGAGGTTTTGGGGTTTTTTTCCTCCTTTTCTGTTTCTCCTTTTTTGTTTTCTTCTGTTTTCTGTTTCTCTCTCTTTTTTTTTTTTTTTTCTTGTTTTGTTTTTGTTTTGTTTTTGTTTTGTTTTTGTTTTTGTTTCCCATTTGTCTTCCCTCCGACAAATTGTGATTTTTTTTTTCTTTCTGTACCCAAATGAAAATACTGTTTCAATCGCATTAAATACCCCCAAAATTTTTGTACCCTAAAAGAAAAACCCAAAGGAACATTTTTCTACCCCCTAAAAAAGTTCAAACGAACTTTTTTCTACCAAAAAAAAAAAAAACCCAAAGGATATTTTTCTACCCCAAAAAAAGCCCCCAAAATAATTTGCTATACACCAAAAAAATACCCAAAGGATTTTTTTCCTATCACAGAAAAAAAAAAACCTCAGAAATTTTTCTACACCCCCCCAAAAAAAAAAAGAAATTTTTTTCTACCCCAAAAAGAGTCCGAAAGAATTTTTTTCTACCCGGAAACCCCAAAGGAACTTCTTTTGCCCCCCCCAAAAAAAGCCCAAAGGAATTCTTTATCTTTTTATATTTTTCTATATCTTTATATTTATATTTTATATTTATTATACATATAATATATATTTATTTATATTTATATTTTATAGATTCATATTTTTATATTTTTCTATTTCTTTATATTTATTTTATATTTATTTATAGATAATATATATTTATGTATATTTTAAATTTATATTTTACATATTTATATTTTATATTCATATATTTTTATAGTTATATTTCTTATTTATATTTTATATTTATATTATCTTCTCCCCTGAAATCTTATCCCATTGAAACATAAATAAATAAACAGAATATATTCTTCTTATTAGATATATTGGATAATTATTATCCATAAATAAACCAAGGATTTCTCATTATCTTATTTATTTTATTTTATTTTATTTAGTAATGAATTTGGCCCAAAGGGAACCCCGGGGACACCTGAGCCAAAAAAAAATCAGAGAAAATAGCAGAGAAAATAGCAGATAATACAAAATAATAGATAAATGTATGAATATGTAAATACATAAATAAAAATATGTAAATATACAAAAATATATGCACAAATATATAGATATATAAATATATGAATACAAAAATATATGCATTACATATTATTATATTATATATACTTATATAATATATATAAATAAAATAAATACAAAAATATATACCTACATATACATAAAGACATATAATTACATATATTTCTATATACATATATAAGCATATAAATATATAAACATATAAATACATAAATGCATCAATATGTAAATGTATAAATATATAAATATGCAAACGTATAAATGTAGAAATACATAAACATATAAATATACGATCAGAAATCCCAAATTTTTACCAAAATTTTACCCAAAATTCTTTTCTTACCCAAAATTCCCATTTTTCAACACCCGGGCCCCCTTTTGAACCCCAGATCCACGAATTTTTACGCCAAAAGCCCCCTTTTCTGGGTCCATTTTGCGGCTATTTGTTGCTTTTTGCCCGTTGGGCTCCGTTTTGGGGCATTTCATGACGATTCGGAGCGGATTTTGGGGGCATTTTTTTCGGTGTTTCCGGTCCTTCCTGCCGGCTTCCGGTCTACGTTTCCCAGCAGCCTTTGCGCGTCGCCTACAACTCCCGTCGTGCTTCGCGCCCGCCCCACTCCGCGGCACCGTCTCGCTTTCCGTGACGTCACCGCGTCTGCGCCGGAACCGGGAAAAAACGGAAAAAAGCGACCGCCAAAACCTTCCCAGTGTCTCCCAGTCCCTCCCACCTCTCCCCTCCCCCCTTAGTGACGTCACTACCCCTCCCCTCTCCGCGGCCCTCCACATCCGGGCCCTTCCCCCACTCGGAAGTGGCGGGTTCAAAAGGCGGAAGTCGGAGGGGGGGAGGGGAAGAGCTGCCATGGAGCGCGAGACCCCCCCGGACCTGAGGGTACCGGGACGGGAAACTGAGGCAGGGGGGGGAGGAACCAATTTGGGGGTTACCTAAAAGTTGGGGGGGTGACGACTCAATGGTGTGGGACCCATTTTGGGGGGACCTCGAGAGTGTGGGGCTCAATTTGGGGGGAACCAAAAGTTTGGGAGGGGAAACTGAGGCAAGGAGGAATGGAGGGGGAGGAAGGGACCCATTTTAGAGGGGACCTGGGGTTCGGAACCACTTTGGGGGGGAACCCCGGGAGTGTGGGACCCATTTTGGGGGGGAACCCAATGGTTCAGGAGGGGAAACTGAGGCACGGGGGGAGCGGGGGACCCATTTTAGGGGGGACCTGGGGGTCGAACCACTTTGGGGGGGACCCAAAAGTTCGGGACCCGATTTGGGGGGGACCACGGGGGTCGGAGGGGGACCCAAAGGTTCGGGAGGGGAAACTGAGGCACGGGACCCGGGGGTCGGAACCAGTTTGGGGCGGAGCCAAAAGTTCGAGGGGGGGGAAACTGAGTCGCGGGGGGGGGGGGGTGGGGTGTGGAACCCTGCGACCCGGAGGATTTGGGGGGGAGTTGGGGGTCCCGCCCCTGTCCCTCCCACGTGACCCTTTTTTTTTGGGGGGGGGGGGGAGGGGCGCGTGGTGGTGGTGACGGGGGGGGCGGGTTTCCTGGGGATGCATTTGGTGCGGACGCTGCTGGAGGAGGAACCGGAACTGAAGGAGCTGCGGGTGCTGGACCTGGAGGGACCCAAAGAGCTGCAACACCCGGGTGGGGAAAGGCGGAAGTGGGGCGGAAATGGGGAAATTGGGGGGGAATGGGAAAGTGGGGAAATTGGAGAGGAAATTGGTTCGGGAGGGGAAACTGAGGCACGGAGTGGGGAGGAAGTGGGGAAACTGAGGCACGGGGGACTCGACTGTGTTTCCGGGGGGGCGTTGTGTCCCCTTTTTTGGGGTCCCTCTTAACCCTCCCCCCTGTGTCCCTTCGCCCCCCAGACCCTCGCGTGCAGTGGCTCCGTGGGGATGTGGGGGACGCGGAGGCCGTGGGGCGGGCGCTGCGTGGGGCGGACGTCGTGTTCCACTGCGCAGGAAAAGTGGGGGTGGGGGAGGGGACCCCCCCCGGGGAGCTTGGGAGAGTGAATGTGCAGGGTGAGAGGAAATGGGGAGGAAGTGGGGGGGGGGGGGGGGGAGGTGGGGGGGGGCAGAGGAGGAAATCGGGGAAAAGGGGAGAAACTGGGATGGAATGGGAGGAAATGGAGGAAAATGGGGCTAGGAGGGGCAGAAATAGGGTAGGAATGGGATGGAATAGGGGAAATGGGGAGGAAGTAGGGGGGAAGTGGGAGGAAATGTGGGGAGGGGAGGGAATGGGGAGAAATGGAGAGGAAATGGGGTTGGGGGGGTAGGAATTGGGAGAAATGAGGAGGAAATTGATGAAAATGGGGAGGAAGTAGGGGGGAGTGGGAGGAAATAGGGGAAATGAGGAAATGGGGTAAAATGGAGAGGAAGTGGGGGGGAAATGGGTTCCTGTGGGTCCGGAGGGGTCTCTGGGAGTCCCCATGTCCCCCTCCATGCCCCCCCCGTGTCCCCCTCCCCCCAGGCACCCTCAATGTCCTCGCCGGGTGCCGCTCAGGGGGGGTCAAGGTCCTGATTTACACCAGTTCCATGGAGGTGGTGGGGCCAAACGCCCGTGGGGATCCCTTCCTCAGGTCCTGAACTGGGAGGGGCTGGGTGGGAACTGGGACACCCTGAGACAGACTGGGAGTGAACTGGGAAAGATTGGGGGCTACTGGGAGTGAACTGGGTGGGAACTGGGACACCCTGAGACAGACTGGGAGCTACTGGAGGGGAACTGGGAGGGACTGGGTGGCACCAGGAGGGTGGTGGGATGAACTGGGAGGGACTGGGGGAGAACTGGGAAGGATTGGGGGCTACTGGGAGGGACTGGGATTGGGGGGTTGGGGTCACTCCGGGGGGGAGTCACTCTGGGGTCAGGAAGAGGAGTGTTGGGGTCACTCGGGGTCACTCCGGTTTCACTCTGGTTTCAGGGGTGAGGAGCAGACCCCCTACCCCGTTCGCCATTCCCACCCCTATGGGCGCAGCAAAGCCCAAGCGGAAAGGAGGGTGCTGGAGGGGAACGGGATGGAGGTGGGGGAGGGGCAAGGGGGGGACCCCCAAGTGTGGGGTGGGGGTTGGGGGTCCCCTGGGTGCTCACCGCCCCCCCCCCGCCCCCGAGTCCTCCATTGTTCCCATTGTCCCCCTTCTGGAGGGAGAGGGGGAGGGGAGTGGGAGATGGGGAGGTTGGGGGGGGTTCCCCTGGGTGCTCACACCCCCTCCCCCCCCTGTGTCCCCATTGTCCACCCCATTGTTCCCGGTGGGGGGGGAGGTGGGGAGGGGGGGGCTGGGGGTGGGACCCACAACTGGGGGGAGAGGGGAACCCCCCCCCTTCAGGACCCGCAAGTGGGAGGGGGTGGTCCCCCTGAGTGTTCACTCCCCCACTCCCCCCCATGTCCCCCATTGCCCCCCAAGTATGGGGGTCCCCAGGTGCTCCCCCCATCTTCCCCCAGGTTTTGGGGTGGTCCCTGGGTGCTCACCCTCCCCCCTCTGTTGCCCCCTAGGTTTTTGGGGGGGGGTCCCTTGTGTCCCTGTCCCTGCGCCCCACAGGGATCTATGGGGAGGGGGATCCCCTCCTGGCACGGATCTACCGGGAGGGCAAAGCCCGGGGGTGGCTGCCCCACACCCTGCCCCCCAACGCAGAGCACGGACGGGTGTATGTGGGTGAGACCCCAAAAACCCCCATAGTGACCCCAAAATGCCATGGACTGACCCCAAAACCCCATGGAGTGACTCCAAAACCCCCCAAAACCTCATGGAAGTACCCCAAAACCCCCATAGTGACCCCAAAACACCTCCAAAACCTTGTGGAGTGACCCCAAACCCTCATGGACTGACGCCAAAACCCCCTGAACCATAGAGTGACCCCGAAAACCCCAGTGACCCCAGACAGTAGCGCCCAGTTCACCCCAGCTTCCTCCCAGTCCCTCCCAGTAGCCCCCAAGCCTCCCTAGTTCCCTCCCAGTAACTCCCAGTCCACTCCAGTGCCCTCCTGCTATATCCCAGTCTCCAACCGTTCCCCTACCCCACATCTGCCCCATAGATCACCCCATTTCCTCCCAATTTCATCCCCTTCCTACCCCATTTCCTCCCCTCCCAACTTCATTTTTTTCCATTTCCCCCCCTTTCTTCCTTTTTCCCCATTTCCTCCCCTTTCTAACTTGTATTTTCCCCATTTCCTCTACTTCCTAACCCATTTCCTCCCCTCCCAACCCCATTTTTTGCCATTTCTTCCCCATTTTCTCCCTATTCCCCTCCCTCTCCTCCCAACCCCATTTTCCCCATTTCCTCCCCTCCCAACTCCTTTTTTTCCACATTTCCCCCATTTCCTGCCCATTTTCCCCCATTTCCTCTCCCATTTCCTGCATTTCCTCCCCTTTTTACCCCATTTCCTCCTCATTTTCCCCATTTCCTCCTTTTTCCCTCATTTCATCCCCACTTCCTCCCCTTCCTACCCCATTTCCACCATTCCTCACCATTTCAATTTTCTCCATTTCCTCCCCATTTCACCCCATTTTCCCTATTTTCCTCTTTTTCCTCCCTTTTCCTCCCATTCCTCACCATTTCCTCTCCATTTTCTCCCATTTCCTCTTCTCCCAACCCCATTTCTTCCCCATTTGCTGCCCATTTTCCTCCATTTCCTCCCCTCACAAACCCATTTTTTGCCATTTCCTCCCCATTTCCCCACTTTCCCAGGAAATGTCTCCTGGCTCCACCTCCTTGCCGCCCGTTCTGCTCTGTCCCGCCCGGAGCTGCTGGGGGGGGAAGTTTTTTTCTGTTCTGATTTTTCCCCTTTCCTCCCTTACGACGTTTTCAACTTCCGGCTCCTGGGGCTGCCCCTGGGGGGTCACTTCCTGCCCCGTTTCCTCCTCCTCCTCTGGGCCCACCTCAACTCCTTCCTCACCCGTTTCCTCCCCCACTACTGCCCCCTCCTCACCCCTCGCACCTTGGCCCTCGCTTCTGCCCCCTTCACCGTCCGCAGCTCCAAGGCCCAAAGGCTCCTGGGATATCGGCCCCGGTATTCCTGGGAAGAGGCCCGGGAAAGAACCTGGAAGTGGAGCCGGAGCTTGGTTTGAGAGAAACACCCCGGAAACACCCCGGAAATGCCCAGAAACCCCACAGAAATACCCGGAAAAAAATGGAAACCCCAAGAAATACCCGGAAATACCCCGGAAGTATGCGGAAACACCTCAGAAATACCCAGAAACACCCGGAAATATGCAGAAATACATGGAAATACATGGAAATACCCTGGAAATACACGGAAATATCACAGAAATGCGTGGAAACATCCTGGAAACACCCAGAAATACCCGGAGATATTCAGGAAACAGCCCGGAATTACGCAGGAATACTTGGAGACACCCGAAAATACCTGGAAACACCCCAGAAATATGCAGAAACACCTGAGAAACACACAGGAAAACCCCAGGATCGGGGGAATCTGGATTGGGGGGGGAAAACGGAGGTTGGGGTAATAAAGGAGGTGATTCGGATTAGGGGTTGGGTATAATTCGGATTGAAGATGGATTCAAGACTAAATTTTGGCTTCTACACAAAGTGTTCATACAGATCAGGGTTTGGCTCTAATCTGGATCCAAAATGGATTCCAGATTGGGATTTGATTCCCACACCAATAAAAGAGTTGATTCAGATTGGGATTTTGTTCAAATCCGGATCCAAGATGGGATCTGGGTGGGGATTTTGGCTTTTACACCAATTAAGGAGTGGATTCAGATTGGGATTTGGCTCTAATCCAGATCCAAATGGATTCCAGACCCAATTTTGGCTTCTTGATTTGATTCACATGGGGATTTGGGTCCAATCCAGATTAAACATGGATTCCAGACTATGATCTGACTTCCACACCCAATCCAGATCCAGAATGGGGCCCAGAGCAGAATTTGTTTCCAGTCCAGATCTGGAATGGAATCCAGACCAGGATTCTGTTCCAGTCTGGATCCAGAATGGGATCCACAGCTCAATTTGGTTCCAACCCAGATCCACAATAGGAATCTGACCAGGATTTAGACCACAATCCGGTTCCAATCCAGATTAAAAATGGGATCCAGGCCAGGATTTTGGTGCAATCTGCATCCAGAATAGGAATCAGATCAGAATCCAGACCAGAATTCAGTTCCAATCTGGATCCTGATCACAATTGGGTTCCAATCCCGATCCACAACAGGAGTCAGAGCAGGATCTAGACCAGGATTCAGTTCCAATCCGGATCCAGAATGGAATCCAAACCAGGATTAGGGTCCAATCCATATGCAGATTAGGAGTCAAGCCTGGATTTGGGCCACAGTCCAGTTCCAAACTGGATTTTAAGTGGGACCCAGACAGGGATTCGGTTCCAATCCGGATCCAGAATGGGGCCCAGATTCCAATTTGGTTCCAATCCAGATCCAGCCCAGGGTTCCATCCTTATCCCAATCCCAACCGTAATCCAGCCTGAGATTCCATTCCACTCCAGATCCTTTTTCCCCAGTGGGTGTGGCAGTGGGCATGTCCCTGCGCTGACCCCACCCCTCCCCCTTTTCCCCATCCTGCCCCCTTTGGCCCCGCCCATTTTCCCAGGGGAGGACTTATGTACCCAGTGAGGGGGGAGGGGGGAGAATTTCCCCAATTCCTGGGTCCCTTTTTTTAGTCCTCAGACCCCCGGGTCCCCGCCCTCACCCTTCCCTTTTTTTCCCCCCCTCCAAGATGGCGCTGGGGCTGTTGGAGCTGCTCAGGAGGGGCCTCCCTCTGGGCTCTTCCCCTTGGTATTTCCTCCTTGCTATTCGCCTCCTTGCCCTCAGCCTGGCCCAGGGGGTGTGGCTGGGACCCCCCAGTGACCTGGTCTGCGATTGGGCCACCCCAACCCCTCCTTCCCCCCCCCCCCACCCCTGAGCATTGCCATCTCTGCCTTGCCCTCTGCTCCGTCCAGGTCTCCCCCCCCCATTATGGCTGCCCTGGGGGTCTCCTCCTTGCTCCTCACCCTCCTCCCCATCACCCTCCACCACCTCCTCCACCCCTGCCCCTCCCCCCACAACATGGGTGATGGCAACACCTGGGGCTCCAACATGGCCGACGAGCATGATGTGGGCCCCTCCGCTGGCAACATGGCCACCAGGCATCGTCATGTGGCTGCTGGGCACCACGACATCACCAACATGGCTGCCGACAACATGGCCGCTGGGGGTTTCAACATGGCCGCCAGGCACCACACCATGGCTGCTGGGCCTTCCAAGATGGCCACCGGGCACCCCAACATGGCTGCTGGGCAGCCCAACATGGCTGCTGAGAGCTTCAATATGGCCACCAACAGCACTAACATGGCCGCTGAGGTCTCCATGGCCAACAAGACAGCCACTGGTCCTTCCAAGGTGGCTGCCAAGGCCACCAAGATGGCTTCGGGGGCTTCCAAGATGGCACCCGGCCCCGCTCTCCTCATCCCCCTCACCCAATCAAGAGGCGCCTCCAAGATGGCGGCGGGCTGGTGTGCGTGGCTGTGGGCGGGGTCAGCTGCCATCTTGGCGCTGGGGGAGGGGGCGGTGCTTTGGACCTTGATTGGCTGCTGGGGCCCCTGGGGCACCCCCATTGGCTGTGGGGTCCCCCCTGCCCCCTATTGGCCTGTGCTGACCCCACTTCCCAAGCCAAGATGGCGGTGGCGGTGGGTGTGGCCACCTCTGCTGCCGCCTCATTGGCTGCCGCCCTTGGGGAGGTGCTGTGGGCGGCCATCTTGGCATGGCAGCCATCTTGAAAAGGGCGGGGTGAGGGGGGGATGGGGTGGCCATCTTGGATTTTTGGGGGTTAATGGGCTGGGGAGGTTGGTTAGCTGGTTAGTTAACCCACTGGTTGGTTAGCTGGTTAGTGGATGGTCAGCTGGGCACCTGGTAGGTTGGTTAGTTGTCTGGTTAGTTGATTGGGTGGTTGGTTACCTGGTTAGGTGATTGCTTAGGTGATTGGTTAGCTGATTACTGGTCAGCTAGCCAGCTGGTGAGGTGGTTACCTGCTTGGTTAGTTGGTCAGCTGGTGGGTTGGTTAGGCAGGAGATGGGTTGGGATGGGGGCAGGATGACTAGTTAGCTGCTGGTTGGTGAGCTGGTTAGTTGCTGAGCTGGTTAGTTGGTTAGTTGACTGGCTGGTTGGTTGGTTAGCTGGTTAGCTGGCTAAAAGGTTGGGTTGTGAGCTGGATGATTGGTTAGCTGGTTATCAGCTGGTCAGTTAGTTGGTCAGCTGGTTGGTTAGTTGTCAGCTGGTTAGTGCTGGGCCACCATCTCCAGTAGTGCCCAGTGTGCTCCCTGTCTCTCCCAGTTCCCTCCCAATCCACCCCCAGTAGCTCCCAGTTCATTCCAGCTCCCTCCCAGGATTTCCCAGGCCCTCCAAGTTCACTCCCAGTAGCCCCCAGTCCTCCCCAGTTCCCTCCCAGTAATTCCCAGTATGGCTCAGTGTGTCCCAGTTCACTCCTAATCCCCTCCCAGTACCACCTAGTAGCTCCCAGTCCCTCAGTCTACCTCAGTTCCCCTCCAGTAGCCCCCAGTCCACCCCAGTAGCTCCCAGTTCCCCTCCAGTAGCTCCCAGTCCACTCCAGTGCTCTCTTGGCATGTCCCAGTCTGCCCCAGTTCATTTCCAGTCCCCTCTCAGTACCCCCCAGCAGCTCCCAGTATACCCCAGTGCGTCCTGCCTCACTCCCAGTAGCTCCGTGCCCTTCCTGTCCACCCCCAGTTCACCCCAGTCCCTCCCAGCAGCTCCCAGTATATTCCACCGCATCCCAGTAGCTCCCAGTGCCTTCTCAGAGCCTTCCAGTAGCTCCCAGTTCCCTCCCTGTAACTCCCAGTTCCTTCCTAGAACATCCTACTCCGTACCAGTCCGCCCCCAGTCCCCTTCCAATAGCTTACAATCCCTTCCAATTCCCTCCTGGTCCAGTGCCCCCTAAGTACATCCCACTGCACCCCAGTAGCTCCCAGTTCCCCTCCAGCAGCTCCCAGGTCCCTCCCAGTACATCCCACTGCACTCCAGTCCACCCCCAATACCTCCCAGTCCGTCCCAATATATCCCAGTATGTCCCAGTCCCCTCCCAGTAGCTCACACTTCCAGCAGCTTTCAGTTCACTCCAGTGCCCTCCCAGAATATCCCACTGTATCCCAGTCCACCCCCAGTAGCTCCCAGCCCCCTCTTAATATCCCAGTATGTCCCAGTTCAGCCCTAGTAGCTCCCGTTCCACTCCCAGTTCCCCCCACCCCCCTCCCAGTATATCCCACTGTATCCCAGTCCACCCCCAGTAGCTCCCCAGTTCACCTCAGTTCCCTGCTAGTGCCTCCCAGTTCATCCCAGTCCCTCCCAACATATCCCAGTGTCTCCCAGTTCATCCCAGTAGCCCCATACTGGGGGGACACAAAGGAGGGGGACGTAGGGGGATGATGGGGACCCCAGGAGATGCCACTAGGAGGGCACTGGGATGAACTGGGGAGCGCCTGGGCTCGGGGTCCCTTTAAACCCTGCAATCGATTCATTTCACCCCAAAAAAACCCCACCCGAATTAAACCCATTTCCCGCTCCAAAATCGAAATTAAAGATTCAGAGAAATTAAAAAATAAAACTAAAAATGTTCTTAAGATTTAAAAAGGCGAAATAAAAAATTTATATAAGGAGAGAAACAACAAAAATCGAAACATTTTCAGCACTGAGAAGCTCCTGTGAGGAAAATAACGCTCAAAGTCACTGAAAAACCTGCGGAAAATAACAAAAAAAAAGACAAAAATTGAAGAAAATATAAATTAGTCTTTATTTAATTAAATTCGATGGGTTTAAAGTATTTTTAAGCGATTTTCAAGCGGTTTGACAGAAGGGCGGGGAAGCGGGCATGGTGGTGGTGGTGGGGGGTGACAAGAAAGCGGCAAAACTGAGAGAAAAAATCCCCCGATTTCACTCGAACACCCCCAAAACCGCTTTAAAATTATGGAAATTATCTCAGAACTTTAAAAATATATATTTTAAATTAAATTATGAGGAAAAACGACATCAAAACCTTTAACCCAACGCTGGCTTCGCCTGAGGCGGCCGAACCGGGATCCTTTAATCCCCCTCCAGGGACCGCAAAAATAACCCCAAAAAATCCTGGGAACCCCCCCGAAAAAAACTTCGAGGACCCCAAAAAACCCTCGAGGACCACAAAACGAACCCGGGGGCCCCGAAAATTTCCCCGGGGGACCCCAAAATCGCCCGCGGTCCCTGCACGGCGCCGCAAACTCCCGGGAGGTTCCCGCCCGGCGCCCTCTGAGGCCTCCGCTCACTCCCTAGGGTGAAGGTGAAGCCTCCAAGTTCCTCCCTTTATCGCCCCCTGGCTCGGCAATCGCGATATTGCGGGGATATCGCGATAACGCCACTCTCCCCACCGGTTACCGCTACGATGCGATCGCTCCGGCGTCCCAGCGCGAACTGAGGCGCTCGAGGGGAGGTGCTGCCACCCCCTCCGCCAGCCAAGCCCCGCCCCCTGCCGCTTCCTATTAGCCGCTGCGCAGAGAAGGGGCGTGGTCAGGGCCCGCTGACCAATACGAGGGCTCCGAAGAAGGGGGCGAGGCCGACGTGGAGGGCGGGACCTATATAAAGGGGTGAGGGGCTCTTCCGTGGGGAGATCAGGGCTCTACAAATTGGGGGCTGGGCTCGTAAAGTGGCGGCCGGAAGTGAAGGGGGCGGGGAGGTTGGGGGGGGAACGGGGACGGCGCGGATTGGTGACGCAATCGTGGAGACCCAGCCAGCGCCGCCGTTTTTGGGGCCTTTATTCAAAAAATTAGAGGGGGTGGGGTGGGGTGGGGAGGTGAAATGTGCCCGAAATGTCCCAAAAAAAGGCGCGGTCAAAGGTCACTTGTGGCCTCGCGGAGGGGGCAGAGGGCAAAGGGGGAGGGAGAGGCCCCCGGGGAGAGGGTTGGGGGGGAGGCTTGGCCGTCCTAGGAAAAATCGGGGGGGATCCCAGACGAGGTTTGGGGGGGGGCCTCGGGAATTTGGAGAAGGGGTCTGTGGGGGGCCCTGGGGGGTTGGGAAGGGGGCTGGAGGGGGGCTTGGGGGTCCCGGTGGGGGGGGGGTTGGAGGTCCCAGGGGGGGTCTGAGTAATTTGGGGAGGGGCTTGAGGGGGTCGCCTAGGGGGTTCCCCAATTTTGGGGGGGGGGGTGTCTCTAGGGGGCGGGGCTGCATCCCCCCCCCAGGCTGCCACGTGACATCTCGGCTCCACCCCCTTTTCCCTCTCCCCAGTGCTGGAGGCACTGGAAGCCACGCAGGAGTGGGAGAGCCACGTCATGTCGCAGGTGGCCACTGGGGGAGGGGACAACTAAGGATACGCCCGCCACGCAGACCACGCCCACAACCCACCAAGCCACACCCCCCCCCCCAGAATCCCTCTCACTCCGCCTTAATAGACCCCTATGGGACTTAAACTGCCCCTAAGCCCGGCCCACAAACCCCAGACCACGCCCACCACGCATAGACCACACTCACAAGCCGTCAAGTCAGGCTCCTTTGTCGCTAAGCCACGCCCCCTCCCACCCCCAGGTTCCTTCATTCTACCACTTTGGGAACCCTGCTTACTGCAGGCCCCTAAACCCCGCCCACCCCCTCCAGACCACGCCCGCAAGACCAGAGCCACGCCCATACCATGCACACTCCCAGGTCACGCCCCCAGTCATAAGCCACGCCCCCTCCCATTTCCCTCCTTTTTCCATTGACTCCAATGGGTGTTAAGGAGCCCCAAGCCCCACCCACTCCCCGAATCCACGCCCCTTCCATAAGTCTCACCCACCCTAAATCACGCCCAGTCCAATCCACATCCATAACGTTTAGACCATGCCCTCTGCCCTAAGTCACGCCCCTTCCATCCCTTTCCCATTGACCCCTATGCGGGTCAAGGAGCCCCAAGCACTGCCCCCTCCCCAAGACATGCCCACTCTAAAGCCACGCCCATATTTGCCAGAACACGCCCCCTCCCTCTAAGCCACGCCCCTTCCCTCCTTCTCCCATTGACTCCTATGGGGGGGGTAAGGAGATCCAAACCCCGCCCACTCCCAAGCCCCATAACCTTCCCTTAGCCCCGCCCCAATTAAAGCCTTCAATTGCCTTAATTACAGTCGTTAGCATTAGCGCCTAATGCATATTAATGAGCCATTAATTACCCCGCCCCGGCTTAATGGATCCTGCAGGAAGTGCCCACCCCTCTCCCAGGTATTAATTAATTAACCCCGGGGCCTTCATTACCAGACATGAATATTAATAAATCCCCGTGCATGTTAATGAGCTTTTAATTATGCAAATGAGGGGTTAATTACCATAGCCCGTCCCCTGCACGAAGTATTTGAGGGCCTCGATCAGGTGGGCGGGCTGGGAGCAAGGGGTTACGTGACTGATGCATGACCTCTGTGTGACCCCACTGTGACCTCTGTGTGACCCCTGTGTGACCCCGCCATAATCTGTGACCCTGTTTGACTCCACGGTGACCTATGACCCCACCATGACCTTTGTGTGGCCTCTATGTGGACCCTTTTGACCCCTGTGTGGTCCCTCCTTGACACCCCATGACTGGCCCTGTCTGCCATCTGGGAAGGGGCAAAGATCAAAGGTTACAGGAGGGTCAAAGGTCACCTTTGTTTGGGTGTGGTCTGCTTTGGCTTTGCACTCGACCTGTGGGGAACAGGGATGAACTGGGAAGGGATTGGGGGGGACTGGAAGGGATTCCGAACAAAACCAGTCAAGGTTAGGAAGGGGATAATGGGTCAAGGAGGAGTCAAGGGGTCACTCAGGGGTCACAGGGTCAAGGAAAGGTCAGTGAGGTCAAGGAGGGGTCATTGGGGTCAACTGGAGGTAAATGGAGTTAAGAAAAGGTCAATGGGCTTAAGGGTTGGAAGGGGATAAAGGATCAAGGAGGGGTCAAGGGGGCTCAATGGAAGGGGTCAATGGGGTCAACTGGGGAAGGGTCAATGGGTTTGAAGGGGTCACCAGTGGGGTCACCAGCAGGGTCACTGGGGTCAATATGGGGTCAAGGAGGGGTCAAGAGGAGCAGCGGTAATGGGGGAGGGACGAACTGGGGGTCAGGGAGGTTCTGGAAGGTGAGAGGTGAAAGGTCAAGACCCACCCAGAAGGGTACCGGGGGGCCCTTTCCTCCATGCCGGGGGGGTCGAGGTGAACGGTGAGGAAGTTCTGGGCAATTTCCTTCATCTCAGGGTGGGCGAAGAGGGGGGCGAAGCAGGAGGAGTCTGGGGGGGGGAGGAGCAGGAACAATGGAAACCGCCATGACTTCCGGGGAAACCCCCCCAACTTCCAGCTGCCACTCACGGGTGTGCCCCACGACCAGGGCCAGGCTGTCCTCTCAAAGGTGACTCTGGCCAAGCTGTGTGGGGTTTCCAACAGCGCCCCCTGGCAGACGGGAGGACCCCTCAGGAGGGGAGCAACCCCCCAGACCCCACCACCCACCCCAAGCCAGTGCGATGCTTGATGACCCAATTTAGTCTTCTTAACGCCAAAAAAAAGGCTCTTTTGGCACTATTTTTGCCCAAAATGGCCACTTTTCAATCCAAAATTTCCAGTTTTGACCCAAATTCCCCTTTTTTAACCCTAAAATTTGAGTCGTTTCACCCAATTTTACCCCAAATCTGCACTTTTTGCCCAGAATCGCCTCTTTTTACCCCAAAATTTCCACTTTTGACCCAAATTCCCCTTTTTTAGCCACCCAAATTGAGTTGACTTTACACAATTTTACCTCAAATCCACCCATTTTGTCCCAAATCACTGGTTTTTTACCCCACAATGATCACATTTCACCCAGTAGACATTTTTCAACCACAAAATTGGCTCTTTTGGCCCCATTCCCCCCATATTTGTCCCTTTTGCCCAAAATTGCCACTTTTCAATAAAAAATTTCCAGATTTGAGCCAAATTCCCCCTTTTTAACCCTAAAATAGGAGTCCTTTTAACCAATTTTGTAGAAAATCTGCGGAGGCTTAAGGATGACACGTAGTCACCAATATGGTTAAAGTGAAGTCTATTAGCAATTCACACTCGCTTTATATAGAACCCTTGCTTATATAATGATATCTTGCAGGTGGCTGTATCTTGGCCACAAATCCTGTTCTCACAGAACTTCTGCTGGCTACATCATTATCCTGTTATTCTTCTTTTCTGCTGCCAGTTCCCTTATCTTTTTCCCATAGCTCATCTTTCAGTAACCTTGCAGCTGGGCCTCAAGGCCCGTAGCTCACTCTGGCTAAAGCTAAAGAGTCAGGATTGCTCATATGTCTGTTTTCTTCCGGACAGTTTCCCAACATATATCCTCCTTTTTGGTTTTGAGCAATCCTGACTTACTTCATCACGCGAGATAACATGCTGATGATACATTGTCATAAACAACATACTAACAAATATAATTGATAAACCTTGTCTAATTAAATCTCTAAGCTATCCCCATATTCTTGAGTGATTTAACTATTCATTTAACCTAGTATATGCAACAGTTAACAATAAAAAATTAGTAGCGGCACGATATTGTAAAACTGCATGTCTGACAGTATCACCATCTTTTAGCCCCTGTGTTAAAATACCAGAAATTAAGATCATCTGCTTAGCAGTGCAACAGAATAGCACAATCAACAATCAAGATATAGATGAGGGATCCCATAATCAACATATCTGTTATCAATACAATGCGAAAAGCACATTTCACACTGCAGTGGAAGGCCTTAAATACCTTTTTAGTATGAGGAAAGTCTGGTGTCCACTGGCACGTAGAGCCAAGGGGGTAGAGGAAAATTATTCAACAAAAATTGGTCAGGGGGCCCCAAAAGCGTCCCCAGACCCCTCCCAGGTCACGGCTCAGTGGAATCCTGGTTTCCTTCATGTTTGCGATATTAAGGCCCAAAAAGGCCTAATAAAATTGTTTAGAGACAGAATTCCAAGCCTATGAACAGCAAAGGCACACACACTCCCCCCCCCCCCCCTTTTTTTTTTTTTTTTTTTTTTTTTTTTTTTTTTTTTGTGGTGTCTGCAGCAGGGCTCATTTTCTGAGCAGGAGCAGTGTCTGTGGGGGTAGAGACAGCAGCTGGAGCTGTAGCAGAAACACTGGCGATGCTGGCCAGCCTCATCTGAGTTTTGCCCTTGTGTGAGGGGGTCGAGAAGCAGCTGTGGAGGCAGGAGTGGGGGTGCTCTCTGTACGAGGAGCAGCTCTCATTCTCAGCAGCAACTCTTGGCCTCCGAAAAGGCACACTCATTCTCATAACTTTTTTTTTTTTTTTTTTTTTTTTTAACTCCCCACTACTATATGAGAAAAATTAACAACAACCACCAGAAGATTCAAAAATGAAATGACATTGCTACTAAAATTTGGTGAACTTAGCCTAAAATTAAGTGAAGTGCTACAATCTCCCAAACCAAAACTCGTATCACAAACAGCATCACTGTGAGTCTGAATGTGGAGGCATTTGTTTCCACGGACGAACCCATCTGGCCGGTACCCAAACCACTCTGGTATCTTTAAGTAAATACATATAACCTGGACCAATTAGTTTCACCTCTGCTGGCCCTTCCCATTCTCCAGTGTTAAAATTCTTGAATTCCACCAAAATTTTTGGGGAAGGTTCAGAGTCTGCTTAAACTAGACCCCAATGAGACACCCCACCCCCCCCCCCCCCCCAAAATAATGGGACTACCTCACCCCATCTGGGACCCCCAGGCTGCCCCATGACCCCTGAGCTCCCCCAAACAGGATCCCAGACACGCCCAGGACCCCCAAATCCCCCCCAGGACCATCCATTTAGGGTCGTGGGTAGGTCCAGGGTCCCATTTTGGGGGGGCTATGGGGGTCCTGGAGGGGTCTCAATGAGGGCCTTGGTTGGTGATCTGGGGTCGCTGGGGGGACTTGGGGGGGATTTGGAGGTTTTAGGGGGTCTGGGGTCCCAATTGGGGGGGTCTGGGGTGTCACTGGGGGGGTCCTGGGTTGGGATTTTGGGGTCCTGAGAGGGTCTGGGGTCCCATTTGGGGGTCCTGGGGGGATTCAGGGACACCCAGGCTATCCCAAGATCCCCCCCAAAATGGGACCCCAGGCAACCCAAAGTCCCCCAAATCCTCCCCAGGACCCCCTGAGAACCCTCATAGCCCATCAAAAAATAGGACCCTGGACCCCCCCCCCCGCGACCCTACATGACACCCCAGACCTCCCCATCCCTCTTGAGTCCCCCAAATTCCCAGGTCCCTCCAGGACCCCCAGAGACCCCCCCAAAATGAGACACCCAAATATCCCCCCAGGGATGAAAGAGTACTAACGTGAAAAAACAGGAAGGTGAACAAATAAGGGGAAAATCATCGTTCCTGTCCTGATCTTAGGAAATCAAAATGTTGTAATTCGACCCATAGGCCATAATGTTTGGGCAAGTTTTGATCGCTCCAGGAGCAAGTGGTAATCAATTAGTACAGAAGCCTGAACTCCTGAAGAACATCTAGGACAAATTTGTGAAAATACGGTTATATAAAATGAAGATTTGTGCTTAGATACTGAAGGTAGTTTGTGTTCTTTTGAAATGTTTCCCCATAATGAAAAGCGATCACAGGTTTATTATGTAGGAAATGGTTTCGCGTGTATTAGATTATGCCTTAATATTTTTATTGGTTATTGTCCTGAGATAGCAAAAGGTACAAATTTATGTGTGTGTAATTTTTCTAGGCTGTGATTTTGATTATTCAGTTCCTATAAGCACTATGCAATTGATTGAAGCTTAATATACTCTGTATCATAAGTACCAAATTTGCAGATAGGCATGAATATTAATCTTTTTAAGGCAACACTTATACACCCTGATATAGAACAATTACTTTGTGAAGTTAATAGAAATACACAATGCATGCTTTGGCAAGTAAAACAAGATTCAAAAGGTATAAAACAGGTGCTAAAAAAGATAGAAAAAGTAGGGAAGAGTCATTCATGGTATATCATTACGAGATATCCCCCTGTTACTACGCAAGTATTTCATAACTTAATATACCCCCTTAGTTAGTCATGGTAGTGATAATACTCATGTTATCCTTCTTAAATGTGTGCCTATACTAGAAAATGAATGATATATTCAAAAGGGTCCGAGTAATGTGGGTAATGATTGAAAGGCACCAGATCCTTCCGTTGGAACTTGACGAAAGAATTCGTTAAGTTCTAAGGAAAGGGGGGAATGAAAAAGAGAAAGATCCTGACAGAATAAACTCCTGTAAGGAGAGGAGATCAGGCCAAGCTGTTTGTGTCAATTTACTTTATGTAGATTTAAAACTTGTAACATATGTTAATGAATTTGTATTCATAAACTATAAAATTCAGGGTTGAACTGACAAAGCTCCAAAACCCAGAACACGTTATCCAAGTTGTGGATACGCACTGGGAAACAATCACTTGGAACCTACTCATGCAGGATCCAGGCACTTCAATGATTTTCTGTATTTACATAAGTATAAAAATAAAAACACCTTTATTTGGCAATACAGAAAAGCCCATAATACCTAGTACTACTGTCTCTCACATAGATGTCATGCTTAGCAGTTGATATTTTAACATCAGAGGATGCTCAATGCTCAGTTTCTCAGGGAAAATTCAGCAGAAAAATAACAAAAAAGGAAATTAATTTTCCTATTCCATAGTCTCTGCTGAGTTTTAAGTTCTGTCCAAGAGTAAACTCTTCTATAGAAGCAATAAGCAGAAGTCCCTTTCGGGAATCAGAATATTAGCAATTAATCCAAGGTGTTTTTAACCTCTTCTCTCTGAATGTTTCGAAACAATTTTGTTTAAAGCATACACTTGTATGTGTAATTGCTTAGTGTGCCATTCTGATGATACATTTCGGCTTCCAGTAGTACTTTACTTACTACAGAAAACATCTCTATGTTGAACTGTTTAAGCTTCACTGAAAAATAAAGAGCCTTCTTTTCTGCACATATGGGTAAATGGGTACTTCTGTATAATTCCTTCTCTATTTGTTTAGCAAAATTTGCATGATTAGTATAATAATGACTAATAAACACAGTAAACTCTCATCAGCCTACTTGTTATATAAGCACAAAGAAATACAATCCCTTTGATTTGAAATTTTTTATACAATTTTCATTTGAAGGACAGCAAATTTTAAGGGCTACAGAAAGCTATGCTTGAAAACACTGCAAAAACTTCTGGGCACAACATAAGGGGTGGCAGAAGCTCTCACCTGGCTTACTGTGAGAAACAGGCTGAAAGGAGCACGAAGGTATAAACTGCAATAAAACATAAAACCAGCTACTTTCTATATATCTTTGCACACAGTAAAAGGAGTTCTATCTTATTGTTAATTCATTTGAGATGATTAGTATTAAAGAAATTTCAGGCCTTGTGAAAGCACTTAGTGTTTTTTCTTTAAGTGAAGTTCTGTCTCATTTATGGTCACTTTGCAAAAACAAAAACGGTCTAAATTAAAGTAGTTATCAGGTTCCATTTGGTATTGTTGTTCTGTGTGTTTCTACATGTTGTGAGGAAACTATAGGTGAACTGCCGACTCTTTTCAAAGGGTGTTCACATAGGAAAATATTACTCTGTACTATTGTCATAAAATGGTCTCCCAGCAAATACTTTGGTTACATTTCTGAATTACTGGTTGTGAGAACTATAAACTTAGCCACTTCTCCTAATAGCAGGTTTTGGTGGTAATTTATTTTTGAGATAATCATTTGTTTCTCAACTTGTTTTTAAAGTCGTGTTTTTTTTTTTTTTTTTTTTTTTTTTTTTTTTTTTTTTATTTTTTTTTATTTTTTTTTTATTAAACATGTTGGTGAAAAAATGCTGACACTGTTCTTTTGAAAAATGAACCTACTGAACACAGCAATACATCATAAAATACCCAAAGAAAGAAAACTCTCAGATCTGCTTTTTCTAGGTGAAACGTCGTCGTTGCTTGCATATTTCAGAAGTATGTGGGCAGAAAAGGGGAAATATGGCTCTAAAAATGACAATCAATGTTACTTTTTCTCCGTACTTATGAAAAGCCTAATGACTTGTGTAATTCGAGATATGAAAATCAATGCTGCATACTTGCTATAAAACAAAATTTTCAGCATAACATAGACTTTTTACTATAAAAATGTTTTTTTCAGGGTTCATGTTATGAAAGAAAGTGTGTACGTGTGTGGAAGTAGCAGGAATCAATGACAATAGCCAAGTCATTAGGGAAGAAAAGTGGATATAAATAGTCCTTCAAAAGGAGGAAAAACAGAGGCAAAATTGTCCTAAGTCAGTCATCTGCTGCCGGTTCTGTCCTCCTTTTACTGTTCCTCGCAGGCATCCCAAATCTGATTTCCTCAGAAACAGAGACCTATTCCATCGATAATGTGAATATTGAGAAAATACTGAGACAGTGAAATGGTTCTTTCTTTGTGTTCCTGATTAGCAAAAACCCTTCAGGACACTGCAATACATAAAACTGAAAGGCAGGGTGCTTAATGAAATAAGGGAACGTTCACACTTGACACAGCTAAATAAGGAGCATCACCAAAGGAAATCACTTTCTCTGAAGGAGGCGTTTTAGATGGTTCCACATCTCTGAGAAACTCACACTGACGAGCTTGCCCGGCTGTGCAGCGCTTGCTGGGATCCAGAGCAAGCATGATATTGCAGAGTTGCTGGGATGCTACAAGAGCAAAATGGAGCAAAGCATCAGATATTTATTTTGAATCGCACACTTCGTGTAATATTCTAAATAAACATATCTCTTCCAAAGCAACTGATGGTTAAGTCCACAGATAACCTACATCCCAACACAAAATCACATCTTGAGTTGATAGTAGAAAGTCTCAAATAAACTTCATCTCTTAGTACCTGCGCAAGCATGTAACCCTTGCACGCCTCAGCAGTACAAACAGGAGGATACATTACTTATTAAACACACACTAATTGAAGGAAAGGAATAAAACCCTTAAATTTTGCTCATACTTGTGTTCCATAGCTTTCACATGTGATATTTTAAAAACAATTAGTCCAAAGGTAGTTCTTTAGAATACATGGCTCATGTAACTCTGTGTTCAATGAATTTATTACTCGACTGTGATGTTAACCAGACTACATATTTAACTGTAGCCAGTTGTCCTAATGAACACTTAAGTACTCTGGTCTTTTTTTTCTGGACAGGTATAACAAGCAGATAAACCAATAATAAGAAATACTTTCTTAAGTGAAAGGTGATAGGTGGCTGACATTTTTGGGCCTTCTTCCCTCCTCTTGACGCTCTTAATTAAATAGGGGTTAACACTTGTTCTCTGGGTGACATGGGAAGATTAAGATTCTAAAGACATTTTTTCTTTATATTTAATCTATGTTCCTTCGGTAGAAGATTGTGACATTCATAGCCATAAAGAAAATTTAATGCTGTTATACAGTTGATTAAAAAAAAAAAAAAAAATTCATCCTTACAAAGAAAACTCTTTACTCAGTCTTCTGCGATACTGCTTGTTTGGTTCCATTCTGTTGAAATAAGCAAATTTTATAACATCGTTCCACACCGTTGGACAAGGACTCCCACATATTCGACTGTATGAAAAAGGACGAAAAAAAAAAAGGTATGAGATCCAAAGTGACCAAAGCACAGTGGTGCTTTATTGTTGCATGCACAGGGAATACTTCAGTAGACACTGAAGACCAAAAGGAAAAATCTTCCAACTCACGAATTTAATTCTTGCATTCTGAACAACCACAGCTATGCACGTTCTAGAGACTTCATTTTTTCATATTCTTAAGTGGCACATTTCACAGAAATATGCTATTGTTTAATAATTTATATTGAAAATAAATGCATCACAATATATAGCTTTACAACATTTCTGTTAATTTTAAAATGATATTGACCCTTCGATGTTTGGGTTCTGTAAGTTCTGCAGGACTCGCTCTCTAGCCAGTTTCTAGGAAAAGAACCTCTCCTCACTTACAAGAAAATTTTCTAAGAATCAAGAGAAATTTTTGCTTGCTTAATAAAGGGGGGGGAAGATGCTCGGATTCCACTGAATTATACACCTATTACTCAATGATTTATTGAGATAAAGAATGAAGCACAATTTTTACCTTCGTAAAGTGATCGGCAGTTTGTGAGAAAACAGAAATGTGCCCACAAAACTAATACAACCCAGGTGTGTATATGGGTGGCATGAAACAAGAGCTCAAAGCCAATATAGCATGCGATGTACCTATTCCTCCAAAGTATCACTTGCCATTATTGTCCATGGTTTCATTTTGATTCATTACAAAAAAGTCGTAACATGATGTTAAAAAATAATGGGCAGTTTCACTAGACTCTCTTTACACATTAAGTAATAGGGAATTCCAGATGCTCTAGAAATATCCCTCCTATTAGTCAACTGCAAATTTTTAGGACCACAGGATAGTCAAAAAAACACCCCCCCACTTATCCATCTCTAAGCAAAACTCATTTGCTGTATATGCCCCTGGAAAAGTGAAATCTCAGTCAGGGTGAAAACTGAGTGTAAATGTTAGCAGTGCATTGTCTCTGATTTTAAGACTAACAAAAGAAACCTGACAGTTTATGAAGCACGTACTACGTGTCAGTGCTTGCGATTTACAAGTTCAAGTTGAGTAAGTTCCTGATCTACTGGAAATATTGTGGTGTTTTTTTTTTAAAAGTTCACCCAGGCTGCAGCTGTAAACCAGTTTTGCACAATTTCATCATTGTGGCTTTCTATAAAGATTGACAAAAATATTTGAGTGTATCTCAATTATTATTCAGATAGCCATACTACACATTTATCATGTTGCTACTTATTTCAGAAGAAAAATCTGCTTAGATAAACCCTATAATTTTTGGGCAACTGCTAGTATTTAAAATACCGAATATGGGACCGCTACAAACAGCTTGAAAAGAAGTCACTTCCCTCTCTGTTAATAGAAGCAAAAAAAGAATGAGCTTCTTTATTGAAGAATTTTGACTCAAAAGCCTGTAATGCTTCCAGTATCTTCCTGTGTTTCACACCATCTACGGCTCTAAACAATTCTTTTGTCATTTCCTTCCCCCACATAAAGGCACGGACTTCTACTGTCTTAGACACACATTTGTTTGGTTTTTTTTTTTTTTTTTTTTCCTACAGGCTGAGACTCTCATAATCTTCCCAAGATAAACTGGCAATTAGCTACCGTTATTATTTTATAAATTTTTGGATTCACTTCATAAAGGTGTAATAATGTTGCTGTAAATTCTGTTATTTCCACTATGAAGGCAGTGAACTTTCAGTCACTCAGTTCTTAATGAACAGACTTTAAGTTAATCCATCTGTTATTTAACAAAAAGTAAGGGATTACTTACACAATTATTGTGTTAAACTTGTAAAGAAGATGATGAATTTTTTGAAGCTAAACCACAGGCCATTGCATGAGACACTCAAGAGTTCACTACTTTAAATTTGTGTTTGCTCTGTTATACAGAGGAATCAAAATACTCATCATAAAAGAGAACTTCAAAAGGAAAGAAGGAAGAATTAGAAGCCATAAAGAACCAAAAGCGTGCTGTGTTACTGCTTGCATAACTGAGCTCACGAAATCAGTTTACTTGTTCACTATGGTAAAAAACACGGTATGGTAAAAAACTCCTCATCCTCATGTTTTAAACCAAGAAAGATAGCAAGCTGTTGTTAGTTCTACATCATGGAAAAGTGCTGACTTACACTTTAAAATGTCTTGAAACAAAGGCCCTAAAGAGAATGTCAGCTCAACAAGGCAAGTAGTCCACACGAAAAAGAGACAGAGTGGGAAGGGTCACTGGGCATGCAGACCTGATAAGTGAGAAGAGCTGAAAACAGTCTTCCTGCTCATATGCAAAGTATGCTCCAAGCCTGGAGCATTTTTCTGCTGTGCCACTAGCTCTGGGGATTTCTCACCACTCTTTATAATGAACAACCAAAACGGGTAGCCTTATGTAAGAAGGAAAGCTGACAACAAGGCAGAGAGTTCACACATAAAACAGAGTAGCACCTAGGAGAAGACATTTGTTAATGTAAATTCTTTGCAACTCTCATCAGGAAAAAATAGCCTACCTAGCCATGAAAATATAACTAGTAAACCCAATTTTCAGTATTAATCCATTAGGGTTAGGTTGAAAAAAAAGGGAAAGGTCCTGACAGGATTAACTCCTGTTAGGAGAGGAGGTCAGGCCAAACTGTTTGTGTGAACTTACTTTACATAGAATTAAAACTTGTAATATATTTTAATGAATTTGTTTTCATAGCCGGTAAAATTTAGGGTTTAACTGAGAAAGAAGTGAACAGAACAGCTGAGACATGTAATTTTTCGAGTAAGAACAATGTAACGAAATAAAAGGCCGTAACGGGATTAACTTCTGTCTAGAAGATAATTAAAAGTGTAAGACTCTGCCGTGGCCATTTAGGCGCCATCTGGGCACCAAAGAATGTGAAAATCTGCACAAGAAGGACATAAAAGATTTCACCACCAGCAGATAAGAAGAAAGCTATGGCTAGGGTCTGATATTGCCTTGTAACAATATAATGAAGACAGCAAGAATTGAGACTGTAGTGATGTTGTAACCTCCTCTTTTACTGTACAAATACCCGAAACCTTTTACTTAACCCTCGGAACTCTTTGTCCAGCGAGAGCTGGGAGTTCCGCAGATCCGCAAATAAATAACTTTGCTGTTTAAAGGCTCCAAACTCTGTCTCTAAACATTTATTTGGCCTTTTTGGGCTTCAATTCTGCGACCGAGGCCGAATTTAACTGCGAAGAGAGTGTGGAGTCCAGGTTTGCGTTTCCGTGTCGCCCGCGAGAGGGCCGGCCAGAGAGGGACGAAGCGATTGGTGTGGATGTGGATTGTTAAAACAAAGTAAGAAATGCGCTTGAATGCTAGAATAAGATGAGTAAGGTGTTGAAATTGTAAACTGATGAAATCTGAATAGACTTTGGTAATCCAGAAAGGGCCCCCACTGTTGTAACCTCTGGAGTAGGCACAATGGGGACAGAACAGAGTAAGGAAATTTATGCTAAAACCCTTTGGGATGCATTTTAAAGCATTGGAAGGAGTTTTGTGGTATATTTTGTGAAATGTCAAGACTGGTGGCATCTGTATACACTAGATGAAGGGGAAAGGTGGGCACCGGAGGGAAGCTTATATTATAATACCATCCTACAACTTAGGCTGTTTCTCCGTAGAAAAGTGGGATGACGTAATATCTGCAGACATGTTTTTCACCTTAAGGGATAAGCCGGAATGGCAAAAGGATTGTGGAATAAATGTGAAAAGGGTGAAGAAGAGAGAGAACAGAGTAGACACCGAAAACCTGGGAGAGGATCCCGGAGAAGGGACTAGCCATCCATGTTACACAAGGGCAACCGAGCGAAAGGAAAAGGAAAGGGAGGCAGAAATGGCAAAGATAGGAGAAGAAAGAGCAAAATTGGAAATAGAGAAAGCGAGACTAGAAGCAGAGAAAGCTAAGGTAGAACCTAAAGCCGAAGCAGAGAGGGCGAAACTGGAAGCGGAGAAAGCAAGGCTGGAGGCAGAAAGAGCAGGAGCAGAAAGGGTAGCAATAAAGACAAAAGCTCAGAGAGGATAGGGTAAAGTAGAGGGAGGAAAAGAAATCCCAGAGAACAAGGAAAACGAGGTCCCAGAGAACTGGGACAGTAGCCCCTCTTCGACAAGTAATGCCCAAATTAGGAAAACAAGCAGGGATAGAAATACCATTTACCACAAGCGACCTTAACAACTGGAGAGAGGAAGTGAAAAATTTGAGGACAGACGCAGAAGGCGTCGCTAGAACCCTATTTGAAGTAAGACAAGGACAGAATGAAACACCAACAGACTTTTTAGACAGGCTTAGCGCGGCAATGAGACAATATACCCCCTTGGATCCTGGGTCAGATATAGGAAAACAACAACTGCTGCGATTGGTAATGGGGCAGTGTTGTGTAGATATCAGAAAGAAATCACAAAAACTTGAACGTCCTTCAAACAGAGATCTCGGAATTTTAATGAATGAGGCCTGGAAAGTGTCCAACAACAGGGAACAAGAAAAAGAAAAGCGAGAGAGTAGGAAACTTGCCAGAATTATGGAAGCAGTAGATTCAACTCCAAAGCTTCCAGAGGCAAATGCTAGAGGTAGAGGGCGTGGTTATCCCATGAGAGGGAGAGGAAGGTTCCAGCGAAATAAGGGAGACCCTAATCAATGGTTTTTTATTGCCACCAAATGGGACACTGGCAACGAGAATGCCCTAAACTAAACAGAGAATTTGGAGGGGCATCTGTTGTTCCGGTTGCTCATGATAGCGGTAACTGAAGGGGACCGGTGAGTCGTTCCCTAGCAGACGCACTGGTTAAAATAGAGCTAGGGGAATGCAAAAAAGGAACAGGATTATTATAATTAGCACTGGAGCTACCTGTTCAGTCTTGAATCAAGAATTAATACCAAAATCTGATGACTTTGTACATGTTGTGGGGGCGACAGGCCGAGCAGAAAAGGCTTTCTTCTTGAAACCTCTTAAATACAACATTAGGAAACAGATGGGGATTCATCAATTCTTATACTTACCTAATTCTCCAAAGCCTCTGCTAGGGAGAGGCTTGTTAGAGAATTTAGGGGCCGTAATAAAATTTGATGAATATAAACTTGAACTCCAGGTAAACGAAGAACAATTCATAACTGCCCTAAGTCTAACTATCAGTTGTGTTAAACCAGAATCTTATA
Source organism: Heliangelus exortis (assembly GCF_036169615.1). Lineage (NCBI taxonomy): Eukaryota > Metazoa > Chordata > Aves > Apodiformes > Trochilidae > Heliangelus > Heliangelus exortis. Next base: position 10,730,633 of record NC_092443.1, read on the forward strand.
ATCAGAACTTCAACCGAATCACAAACGGAATATATCCGTCGGTGTGGGCAACTGATATACCTGGAAGATCAAAACAGGCTGCCCCCATCGTTATCTAATTAATACCAGGGGCAAATCCGGTAAAGAGAAAAAAATACCCCCTGAGGCTAGACGATAGGAAAGGAATCGAGCCATTGATAGTGAGGTTTTTAGAATTAGGGCTATTGGTAGAATGTGAATCAGATTTCAATACACCAATATTACCAGTCAAGAAACCAAACGGGACTTACAGACTGGTACAGGATTTAAGGGCTGCAAATGATATTACTATGACTCTACATCCAGTGATAGCCAACCCTTATACACTCTTGACAAAACTAAAAGATAATCTGATCTGGTTTACAGTGTTAGATGTGAAAGATGCATTTTTTTTCTGCCTTACCTTAGCCCCAGAAAGCGAAAAGATTTTTGCCTTCGAATGAGAGCTTCGAGAGAGTAAAGGCAGGAAGACACAGCTAACCTGGACGGTGTTACCTCAAGGTTACAAAAATAGCCCTACAATATTTGGAAATCAAGTGGCTAAAGAATTAGTACAGTGGGAGCGACCACAGGGAGAGGGCACTCTTCTGCAATATGTGGATGACTTACTGATAGCAACTGAAACAGAGGAACAGTGCGTTGAGTGGACAATCTCGTTGTTAGATTTCTTAGGTTTAAACGGTTATCGAGTCTCCCAACAGAAAGCAGAGCTGGTGCAGGAAAAGGCTGTCTACCTGGGATACGAGATCTCTGGAGGACAGCGATCTCTAGTAACAGCAAGGAAAGAAGGCATCTACCAGATGCCCAGGCCTGAAACGGTGAGAGCCTTCCTAGGAATGACAGGTTGGTGTCGCCTGTGGATGTATCAGTACGGGATACATGCCAAACCGCTGTATGATTTGTTGAGTCTAAAAATATTCTAGTCTGGACTCCTGAGGCAGAAACAACCTTTAAAAGACTGAAAGAAGAACTAATGAGAACCCCAGCATTAGGCCTACCCGATGTAACAAAGCCATTTTGGCTGTTCTCAGCGAAACAGGTCACTTCCCAATGCGAACGCTGTTTGAAAAATAAGCCAAACACGGGAACAAATGTACACCAAGCAGTAATTGATAGAGGAAAATTTCCAGGGGAAGTGTGGCAGATTGATTTCGTTGAACTTCCAAGGAAAGAGGGGGGGTGGGGGGGGTATAAGTGCCTCTTGGTTCTGACAGATACATTTTCTGGGTGGCCTGAAACGTTCCCATGCGGAACACACAAAGAAAGAGAAGTAACTAAAGTCTTGTTTAAAGAAATCATTCCAAGGTTCGGGGTGCCCAGGAGCATCTCCTCGGACAGAGGCTCGCACTTTTGTGCTAAAATTGTACGAGCAATATAGTAAGGCACTGCAAATCAAATGGCAATTGCACACGCCCTATAGACCTGAAGCTTGTGGGCAAGTAGAAGAGATGAATCACCTTATTTAACAACAAATTGCAAAAATATGCCAGGAAACTAACTTGCAGCGGTACCAAGCCTTACCTATTGCTCTAATCAGACTAAGGGTGAAGCCCCGCTCAAAAGAAAAACTGAGCCCGTTTGAGATTTTATACGGGAGACCTTATGCAATGCAGACTGTAAATAGTGAGGCTGTAGATCTGATAGATAATCAATATGTGTATGATTATGTTATAGCTGTGGGGAAGCACTTTGATCAGAATGCCAGGGTGGTGATGGATCATCAACCTAAGCAACCTGATTGTAAACTGCATCCTTTTAATCCTGGTGATTGGGTTCATGTTCAGAACCTCTGCAAGAGAAGTGGGAAGGACCCACCCTCCCAAATATTACTGATCACCTTCACTGCAATCCGAATTAAGGAACGGCCCACCTGGATCCACTATTTCGAGTCAAGAAGGCCCCCCCGAGCATTGCAACGAACAATCCTGAGTAACGCCGACTCTATGAACTGGCGAACCTCAGTGTGGATGCTCGGACTTTGGATAACTATAACCTTATCACAAATTGACAAAGATAGAGCAAATAGGGAAGCATCATTAGAGAACACCCTCCTTCAGCTACAAGAGTATTCCATCACCTGATACACCCTGTATTGAGCGTAACAGCGGCAATACTCTTCTTATCGCTTTAAATTTATGGCTTTACTACAAATTGAATAATGTAGCCAAAAGGATACAAATAATGTGGGCAACGATTCACACCCACCGAAAGCTCTCCTTGGAACCTGACGAAAGACTGGGTAAGTTCTAAGGAAAGGGGGGGTTGAAAAGAAGAAAGATCCTGACAGGATTAACGCCTGTAAGGAGAGGAGATCGGGCCAAGCTGTTTGTGTGACTTTACTTTATGTAAAGTTAAAACGTGTATTATATATTAGTGAATTTGTATTCATAACCGGTAAAATTCGGGGTTAAACTGAGAAAGAAGTGAACAAAGCAGCTGAGACTTGTCGTTTTCCACTAGAACAACGTAACCAAATACAAGGCCCTAACGGGATTAACTTCTGTCTCGGAGATAATTAAAAGTGTAGGTCTTGTTCTTAAAACAAGACACTGCCAAGGCCATTTAGGCGCCAGCTGGGCACCAAAGAATGTGAACACCTGCACAAGAAGAACATAAAGATGTCACTACCAACAGATAAGAAGGAAGTTATGGCTAGGGTCAGATATCGCCTTGTAACTATATAATGAAATCAGCAAGAATTGAGAATGTAACGACGTTGTAACCTCGCCTGTTATAATACCTCAGCGTTCACGGCTGCTGTTGTTGCCCGCATTCTCCACCAGATGTTGCGGCGAGCCTTCTCTCGGGGACACGGCTCTTCTCCGGAGCTCTCTTGCCGTCCCTCTCGTCAGGCGTCTTCACCTCTTCCCCTTCTGCTTCTGGGAGCATGACTTATGTTTTGCCCATTTCCGGCTGAGGCAGGCCTTAATTATTGGGCACAGCTGGGCCTAAGCTCCCAGTTCATTATCGGCGACACCTGAGGACTTGTGGTTCTCTCTACACCTTTTACTGTACAAATACCCCAACCCCTTCCCTTAACCTTATGAACTCTTTGTCCAGCGAGAGCTGGGAGTTCCCCGGATCCGCAAATAAATACTTTTTACTGTTTAAAGGCTTAAAACTCTGTCTCTAAACGATTTTATTAGGTCTGTTTTGGTTTCAATTTGGAGACCGCGGCAGGAACTGGACTCCTTCGTGCCGAGACCCGGGGGGACCTGGGGAAGCTTTTGGGGCGGTATCTTGTGACAGTAGGCGGTAAAGCAACGTGTAAGGTTCTGTGTAAAATTTTACCTGTGCAAAGTTCTGACTGAAAGTGCATGTGTGTGCGTGAAAGTGAGTGTCTGAGACGCAATTTCGTTGCGAAGAGAGTACGGAGTCCCGGTTTGCGTTTCCGTGTCGCCAGCGAGGTGGCCGGTCAGAGACGGACGAAGCGACTGGTGTGAATGTGGATTGTTAAAACAAAATAAGAAGTGCGCTTGGATGCTAGAATAAGTTGAGTAAGGTGTTGAAATTGTAAGTTGCTGAAATCTGAATAGACTTTGGTAATCCAGAAAGGGCCCCCACAGTCGTAACCTCTGGAGGGGACTGAACATGATGGGGACAGAGCAGAGTAAGGAAATTCATGCTAAAACCCCCTTGGGATGCACTGGAAGGAGTTTTGTGGGATTCCAGGAGGGAATATAAGGAAAAAGGTACTTGCGAAATATTGTCAAGATTGGCGGCCGCTGTATAAACGAGATGATGGGGAAAGGCGGCCACCGGAGGGAAGATTATATTATAATACCATCCTACAACTTATGCTGTTTCTCCGTAGAAGAGAAAAGTGGGATGACGTAATATCTGCACACGTTTTTCACCTTAAGGGATAAGCCGGAATGCAAAAGGATTTTAGAACAAATGTATCACCCCATGATCCCCTAGAACGGGATCAGAAAAACAGCGTACTTAAGGAACGCTGTTTTGACGCTTGTAGTATAGGGAAAAGATGCCTTAAGTTGAAAGAAAAAAGAATAGTGAAGCAAAAAGTACCATTAGCCTCCAAGAATATCAGCCTCTTGTGCCAGGATATGGAGTACCGCTGCCAATGTCACAACAAGAAAGCAGCAGTAGCTCTGCAGAATTGGGAAGCGAGAAAAGAGAAAAATTGAAAATGGTACTGCTAAAGCCGGTAGGGGGAGATAAAGATGAAGAGAAAGCCCTGCAAGAGACAGGGAAAAGGGTGAAGAAGAGAGAGACCAGAGAATACACCTAAAACCTGGGAGATGATCCCGGAGAAGGGACTAGCCATCCACAAGGGCAACCGAACGAAAGGAAACGAAAAGGGAGGCAGAAATGGCAACGATAGGAGAAGAAAGAGCAAAATTGGACATAGAGAAAGGGAGACTAGATGCAGAGAAAGCTAAGGTAGAAGCTAAAGCCGAAACAGAGAGGGTTGAACGTGGAAGAAGAGAAAGCAAGACTGGGGGCAATGTTGTGCAGGTATCAGAAAGAAATTACAAAAACTTGAACATCCCGCAAATAGAGATCTGGAAATTTTAATGAATGAGGCCTGGAAAGTGTACAGCAATAGGGAAGAACAAAAAGAAAAGAGAGAGAGAGCAAGAAACTTGCCAGAATTATGGAAGCAGTACATTCAACTCCAAAGCTTCCAGAGGCAAATGGTGGAGGGCATGGTTATCCCACGAGAGGGAGAGGAAGGCTCCAGCGAAATAAAGAAGACTCAAATCAATGTTTTTACTCTCTCCAAATGGGACACTGGCAACGAGAACGCCCTAAACTAAACAGAGAAATTGAGGGTCACCTGTTGTTCCGGTTGCTCGTGGTAGCGGTAACTGAAGGAGACCGGTGAGTCATTCCCTTTCAGACCCACTGGTTAAAATAGAGCTAGGGGAATGTAAAAAGGAACTGGATATTTTAAGTGACACTGGAGCTAAAACGGTAAACAGAAAAAAATACACCCTGAGGCTAGAAGATAGGAAGTGAATCCAGGCATCGATAGAGAGGTTTTTAAAATTAGGGCTATTGATAGAATGTGAATCAGATTTCAATACACCAATATTACCAGTCAAGAAAGCAAACGGGACTTACAGAGTGGTACAGGATTTAAGGGCTGTAAATGGTATTTATTACTAGGACTCTACATCCAGTGGTAGCTAACCCTTATACACTCTTGACAAAACTAAAAGATAATCTGATCTGGTTTACAGTGTTAGATTTGAAAGATACATTTTTCTGCACAACTAACATGGACGGTGTTACCTCAAGGTTATAAAAATAGTCGGACAACATTTTGAAATCCACTGGCCAAAGAATTGGAAGAGTGGGAGCGACAACAGGGAGAGGGCACTCTTCTGCAGTATGTCTATGATTTACTTATACCAACTGAAACAGAAGAACAATGTGTTGCGTGGACAATCTCGTTGTTAAATTTCTTGGGTTTAAACGGCTACCGACTCTCTCAACAGAAAGCACAGCTGGTACAAGAAAAGGTGTTCTACCTAGGATACGAGATCTCTGGAGGACAGAGATCCCTAGGAACAGTGAGGAAAGAAGCCTTCTGCCAGAGATGCATAGGCTTGCAATCGTGAGGGACCTGCGAGCCTTCCTTGGAATGAAAGCATCATTCCTAGAAGAAATAGTGTCAGCAGAGCCAGTTGAGCATGACTGCCTAGAAACCATCGAGGTTGTGTATTCCAGTCGTCCGGATCTCAAGGAAGAGCCACTCGAAGAGGCAGATGACTGGTTCTCGGATGGCAGTAGCTTCGTAAAGCAGGGAGTAAGGATGGCTGGCTACGCGGTAACTACAACAGAGAAGAATCTTTTAGGGAAACCCTTGCCAGAGAAATGAGAAGGACTATTTCAAGTGTTGCTCACCATCCTCACTGCAGTTCGAATTAAGGAGCGACCCACATGGATCGACTACTCCCGAGACAAGAGGGCCCCTGAACATTGCCAAGAGCGTTCCTGAAGGAGCTCGACGTTACGAACTGGCGAACTTTAGTGTTGATGCTTGGACTCTGGATAATTATGTCCTTATCAAAAAACATTGCCCAGGGATGACCGTGGTCGGGTGCACGGATAGTTAAGTCCCTACGATGGGTTGGTACACCACGCAAGGTATTACACCCCCACTCTGGCTTAAAGCTTTGGGACCTGTGTCACATACGAAATCCAGATAGGCTGAAAGAGAACAGGGAGGTGAACAAATAACTGTGGCCAAGGAGGAAAAATCCTGACCCGTCCTGATCTAAGGAACTGTGCATCAAAATGTTGTAATTTGACCCATAGGCCATAATGTTTGGGCAAGTTTTGATCGCTCCAGGAGCAAGTGGTAATCAAGTAGTACAGAAGCCTGAACTCCTAGTACTACTCTCACTTAGATGTCATGCTTAGCAGTTGATATTGTAACATCAGAGGTTACTCAATGCTCAGTGTTTCTCAGGGAAAATTCAGCAGAAAAATACCAAAAAAGGAAATTAATTTTCCTATTCCATAGTCTCTGCTGAGTTTTAAGTTCTGTCCAAGAGTAAACTCTTCTCTAGAAGCAATAAGCAGAAGTCCCTTTCAGGAATCAGAATACTGTAATAAAACATAAAACCAGGTACTTTCTATATATCTTTGCACATAGTAAAAGGAGTTCTATCTTATTGTTAAACGAATAATTCATTTGAGATGATTAGTATTAAAGACTTTTCAGGCCTTGTGAAAGGACTTAGTGTTTTTTTCTTGAAGTGAAGTTCTGTCTCAGTGCCATAGCATTTATGGTCACTTTGCAAAAACAAAAACGGTCTAAATTAAAGAAGTTATCAGATACCATTTGGTACTGTTGCTCTGTGTGTTTCTACATGTTGCGAGAAAACTATAGGTGAATTGCCGACTCTTTTCAATGGTATTCACATAGGAAAATATTACTCTGTACTATTGTCATAAAATGGTCTCCCAGCAAATACTTTGGTTACATTTCTGAATTACTGGTTGTGAAAACTATAAACTTAGCCTCTTCTCCTAATAGCAGGTTTTGATGGTAATTTATTTTTGAGATAATAATTTGTTTCTCAACTTGTTTTTAAAGTCGTGTTTTTTTTTTTTTTAATTGAACATGTTGGTGAAAAAATGCTGACACTGTTCTTTTGAAAAATGAACCTACTGAACACAGCAATACATCATAAAATACCCAAAGAAAGAAAACTCTCAGATCTGCTTTTTCTAGGTGAAACATCGTCGTTGCTTGCATATTTCAAAAGTATGTGGGCAGAAAAGGGGAAATATGGCTCTAAAAATGACAATCAATGTTACTTTTTCTCCGTACTTATGAAAAGCCTCATGACTCGTGTAATTCGAGATCTGAAATTCAATGCTGCATACTGGCTATAAAACAAAATTTTCAGCATAACATAGACTTCTTTCTATGAAAATGTTTTTTTTCAGGGTTCAGGTTATGAACTCCTTTTGTCCACCTGTAAGAGAAAAACTGTGTCTTGAGTTCAAAATTTGTCCACAGTAACAGGCATGTACTTAGGGTTGTACAGCAAAGACAGCCAAGAAAGTGTGTACGTGTGTGGAAGTGGCAGAAATCAATGACAGTAGCAAAGTCATTAGGGAAAAAAAGTGGATATAAATAGTCCTTCAAAAGGAGGAAAAACAGAGGAAAATTGTCCTAAGTCAGTCATCTGCTGCCGGTTCTGTCCTTCTTTTACTGTTCCTCGCAGGCATCCCAAATCTGATTTCCTCAGAAACAGAGACCTATTCCATCGATAATGTGAATATTGAGAAAATACTGAGACAGTGAAATGGTTCCTTCTTTGTGTTCCTGATTAGTCTAATTCTTGCATTCTGAACAACCACAGCTATGCACGTTCTAGAGACTTCATTTTTTCATATTCTTAAGTGGCACATTTCACAGAAATACGCTATTGTTTAATAATTTATATTGAAAATAAATGCATCACAATATACAGCTTTACAATATTTCTGTTAATTTTAAAATGATATTGACCCTTCGATGTTTGGGTTCTGTAAGTTCTGCAGGACTCGCTCTCTAGCGAGTTTCTAGGAAAAGAACTTCTCCTTACTTACAAGAAAATTTTGTTAGAATCAAGAGAAATTTTTGCTTGCTTAATAAAGGGGGGGGGAAGATGCTCGGATTCCACTGAATTATACACCTATTACTCAATGATTTATTGAGATAAAGAATGAAGCACAATTTTTACCTCCGTAAAGTGATCGGCAGTTTGTGAGAAAACAGAAATGTGCCCACAAAACTAATACAACCCAGGTGTGTATATGGGTGGCATGAAACAAGAGCTCAAAGCCAATATAGCATGCGAAGTACCTACTCCTCCAAAGTCTCACTTGCCAATATTGTCCATGGTTTCATTTTGATTCATTACAAAAAAGTCGTAACATGACGTTAAAAAATAATGGGCAGTTTCACTAGACTCTCTACACAGGGAATTCCAGATGCTCTACATATATCCCTCCTATTATTCAACTGCAAATTTTTAGGACCACAGGACACTCCAAAAAACACCCCCCCCCACTTCTTCATCTGTAAGCAAAACACATTTGCTCTATATGCCCCTGGAAATTGAAATCTCTGTCAGGGTGAAAACTGAGTGTAAATGTTAGCAGTGCATTGTCTCTGATTTTAAGACTAACAAAAGAAACCTGACAGTTTATGAGGCACGTACTACGTGTCAGTGCTTGTTGAGTAAGTTCCTAATCTACTGGAAATATTGTGATTTTTTTTGAAACGTTCACCCAGGCTGCAGCTGTAAACCAGTTTTGCACAATTTCATCATTGCGGCTTTCTATAAAGACTGACAAAAACATTTAAGAGTGTATCTCAATTATTATTCAGATAGCCATACCACACATTTCTCATGTTGCTACTTATTTGAGAAGAAAAATCTGCTTAGATAAACCCTATAATTTTTGGGCAACTGCTAGTATTTAAAATACCGAATATCGGACAGCTACAAGCAGCTTGAAAAGAAGTCTCTTCCCCCTCTGTTAATAGAAGCAAAAAAAGAATAAGCTTCTTTATTGAAGAATATTGACTCAAAAGCCTGTAATGCTTCCAGTATCTTCCTGTGTTTCACAGCATCTACGGCTCTAAAAAATTCTTTTGTCATTTCCCTCCCCCACATTAAGGCACGGACTTCTACTGTCATAGACACACATTTGTTTGGTTTGTTGTTTTTTTTTTTTTGTGTGGGTTTTTTGGGCTTTTTTTTTTTGTTTTTTTTTTCCTACAGGCTGAGACTCTCATAATCTTCCCAAGATAAACTTGCAATTCTATTAGCTACCATTATTATTTTATAAATTTTTGGATTCATTTATATGTTAAGTTGTAATAATGTTGCTGTAAATTCTGTTATTTCTACTTTGAAGGCAGTGAACTTTCAGTCACTCAGTTCTTAATGAACAGACTTTAAGTTAATCCATCTGTTATTTAACAAAAAGTAAGGGATTACTCACACACTTACTGTGTTAAACTTGTAAAGAAGATGATGAATTTTTTGAAGCTAAACCACAGGCCTTTGCATGAGACACTCAAGAGTTCACTATTTTAAATTTGTGTTTGCTCTGTTATACAGAGGAATCAAAATACTCATCATGAAAGAGAGCTTCAAAAGGAAAGAAGGAACAATTAGAAGCCATAAAGAACCAAAAGTCTGCTGTGCTTGCATAACTGAGCTCACGAAGTCAGTTTACTGGTTCACTATGTTAAAAAACATGGTATGGTAAAAAACTCCTCATCCTCATGTTTTAAACCAAAAAAGATAGAAAGCTGTTGTTAGTTCTACGTCATGGAAAAGTGCTGACTTACACTTTAAAATGTCTTGAAACAAAGGCCTTAAAGAGAATGTCAGCTCAACAAAACCGTTCATTGATCTTTGTATCTTCTTGCTCTGGAATAAAAAGGCAAGTAGTCCACACGAAAAAGAGACAGAGTGGGAAGGGTCACTGGGCATGCAGACCTGTTAAGTGAGAAGAGCTGAAAACAGTCTTCCTGCTCATATGCAAAATATGCTCCAAGCCTGGAGCATTTTTCTGCTGTGCCACTAGCTCTGGGGATTTCTCACCACTCTTTATAATGAACAACCAAAACTGGTAGCCTTATGCAAGAAGGAAAGCTGACAACAAGGCAGAGAGTTCACACATAAAACAGAGTAGCACCTAGGAGATGACATTTGTTAATCTAAATTCTTTGCAACTCTCATCAGGAAAAAATAGCCTACCTATCCTTGAAAATATAACTAGTAAACCCAATTTTCAGTATGAATCCATTAGGGTTAGATTGAAAAAAAAGGGAAAGGTCCTGACAGGATTAACTCCTGTTAGGAGAGGAGGTCAGGCCAAACTGTTTGTGTGAACTTACTTTACATAGAATTAAAACTTGTATTATATTTTAATGAATTTGTTTTCATAGCCGGTAAATTTAGGGTTTAACTGAGAAAGAAGTGAACAGAACAGCTGAGACATGTAATTTTTCGAGTAAGAACAATGTAAAGAAATAAAAGGCCGTAACGGGATTAACTTCTGTCTCGAAGATAATTAAAAGTGTAAGTCTTGTTCTTAAAACAAGACACTGCCGTGGCCATTTAGGCGCCAGCTGAGCACCAAAGAATGTGAACATCTGCACAAGAAGAACATAAAAGATTTCACCACCAGCAGATAAGAAAGTTATGGTTAGGGTCTGATATTGCCTTGTAACAATATAATGAAGACAGCAAGAATTGAGAGTGTAGTGATGTTGTAACCCCCTCTTTTACTGTACAAATACCCGAAACCTTTAACTTAACCCTCGGAACTCTTTGTCCAGCAAGAGCTGGGAGTTCCGCAGATCCGCAAATAAATAACTTTGCTGTTTAAAGGCTCCAAACTCTGTCTCTAAACATTTATTTGGCCTTTTTGGGCTTCAATTCTGCGACCGAGGCCGAATTTAACTGCGAAGAGAGTGTGGAGTCCGGGTTTGCGTTTCCGTGTCGCCCGTGAGAGGGCCGGCCAGAGAGGGACGAAGCGATTGGTGTGGATGTGGATTGTTAAAACAAACTAAGAAATGCGCTTGAATGCGAGAATAAGTTGAGTAAGATGTTGAAATAGTAAACTGATGAAATCTGAATAGACTTTGGTAATCCAGAAAGGGCCCCTACTGCTGTAACCTCTGGAGTAGGCACAATGGGGACAGAACAGAGTAAGGAAATTTATGCTAAAACCCCATTGGGATGCATTTTAAAGCATTGGAAGGAGTTTTGTGGTATATTTTCTGAAATGTCAAGACTTGTGGCAGCTGTATAAACTAGATGAAGGGTGAAGGTTAGGGTTAGGGGTTAGGGTTAGGTTTAGGGTTAGGGTTTAGGATTAGGGTTAGGGTAAGGGTTAAGGTCATTAGGGTAAGGGTTAGGGTTAGGGTCATTAGGGTTAGGGTTAGGGTAAGGTTTAGGGTTAGGGTTAGGGTTAGGGTTGGGGTTAGGGTTAGGGTTATGGTTAGGGTTAGGGTCAGGGTCAGGGTTAGGCTTAGGGTTAGGGTTAGGGTTAGGGTTAGGGTTAGGGTTAGGGTTAGGGTTAGGGTTAGGGTTAAGGTTAGGGTTAGGGTTAGGGTCAGGGTTTGGTTAGGGTTTGGTTAGGGTTTGGTTAGGGTTAGGGTTAGGGTTTGGTTAGGGTTAGGGTTAGGGTTTGATTAGGGTTAGGGTTAGGGATAGGGATAGGGTTAGGGTTAGGGTTAGGGTTAGCGTTAGGGTTAGCGTTAGGGATAGCGTTAGGGTTTAGGGTTTAGGGTTTAGGGTTACCCAACCGACAGCACCACCAACGATCGGCCTACGGCTTTGCCTTTGACCACAAACCTCGAATCTACCGGCCCTCGGCAGCCATTCTCCAATATTGCTCTGTGGGGCCCCAAAATCCGAACGACTGAGACTGCAAAACACATGCAAAGAGTGACCACTGAAAACTTTGGCTGGCCCTAACCCTCACATGGTACCCCACCCACAGCACCACCAACCATCGGCCTACAGCTTTGCCTTTGACCACAAACCTCGAATCTACCGGCCCTCAGCAGACATTCTCCAATATTGCTCAAAGGGCCCCAAAATCCGAACGACTGAGACTGCAAAACAGATGCAAAGAGTGACCACTGAAAACTTTGGCTGGCCCTAACCCTCACATGGTACCCCACCCACAGCACCACCAACGATCGGCCTACGGCTTTGCCTTTGACCACAAACCTCGAATCTACCGGCCCTCGGCAGCCATTCTCCAATATTGCTCAAAGGGCCCCAAAATCCGAACGACTGAGACTGCAAAACACATGCAAAGAGTGACCACTGAAAACTTGGGCTGGCCCTAACCCTCACATGGTACCCCACCCACAGCACCACCAACGATCGGCCTACGGCTTTGCCTTTGACCACAAACCTCGAATCTACCAGCCCTCGGCAGCCATTCTCCAATATTGCTCTGTGGGGCCCCAAAATCCGAACGACTGAGACTGCAAAACACATGCAAAGAGTGACCACCGAAAACTTTGGCTGGCCCTAACCCTCACATGGTACCCCACCCACAGCACCACCAACGATCGGCCTATGGCTTTGCCTTTGACCACAAACCTCGAATCTACCGGCCCTCGGCAGCCATTCTCCAATATTGCTCAAAGGGCCCCAAAATCCGAACGACTGAGACTGCAAAACACATGCAAAGAGTGACCACTGAAAACTTTGGCTGGCCCTAACCCTCACATGGTACCCCACCCACAGCACCACCAACGATTGGCCTACGGCTTTGCCTTTGACCACAAACCTCGAATCTACCGGCCCTCGGCAGCCATTCTCCAATATTGCTCTGTGGGGCCCCAAAATCCGAACGACTGAGACTGCAAAACACATGCAAAGAGTGACCACTGAAAACTTTGGCTGGCCCTAACCCTCACATGGTACCCCACCCACAGCACCACCAACGATCGGCCTACGGCTTTGCCTTTGACCACAAACCTCGAATCTACCGGCCCTCGGCAGCCATTCTCCAATATTGCTCAAAGGGCCCCAAAATCCGAACGACTGAGACTGCAAAACACATGCAAAGAGTGACCACTGAAAACTTTGGCTGGCCCTAACCCTCACATGGTACCCCACCCACAGCACCACCAATGATCGGCCTACGGCTTTGCGTTTGAGCACAAACCCCGAATCTACCAGCCCTCGGCAGCCATTCTCCAATATTGCTCAAAGGGCCCCAAAATCCGAACGACTGAGACTGCAAAACACATGCAAAGAGTGACCACTGAAAACTTTGGCTGGCCCTAACTCTCACATGGTACCCCACCCACAGCACCACCAACGATCGGCCTACGGCTTTGCCTTTGACCACAAACCTCGAATCTACCGGCCCTGGGCATCCATTCTCCAATATTGCTCAAAGGGCCCCAAAATCCGAACGACTGAGACTGCAAAACACATGCAAAGAGTGACCACTGAAAACTTTGGCTGGCCCTAACCCTCACATGGTACCCCACCCACAGCACCACCAACCATCGGCCTACGGCTTTGCCTTTGACCACAAACCTCGAATCTACCGGCCCTCGGCAGACATTCTCCAATATTGCTCTGTGGGGCCCCAAAATCCGAACGACTGAGACTGCAAAACACATGCAAAGAGTGACCACTGAAAACTTGGGCTGGCCCTAACCCTCACATGGTACCCCACCCACAGCACCACCAACGATCGGCCTACGGCTTTGCCTTTGACCACAAACCTCGAATCTACCAGCCCTCGGCAGCCATTCTCCAATATTGCTCTGTGGGGCCCCAAAATCCGAACGACTGAGACTGCAAAACACATGCAAAGAGTGACCACCGAAAACTTTGGCTGGCCCTAACCCTCACATGGTACCCCACCCACAGCACCACCAACGATCGGCCTATGGCTTTGCCTTTGACCACAAACCTCGAATCTACCGGCCCTCGGCAGCCATTCTCCAATATTGCTCAAAGGGCCCCAAAATCCGAACGACTGAGACTGCAAAACACATGCAAAGAGTGACCACTGAAAACTTTGGCTGGCCCTAACCCTCACATGGTACCCCACCCACAGCACCACCAACCATCGGCCTACGCCTTTGCCTTTGACCACAAACCTCGAATCTACCGGCCCTCGGCAGCCATTCTCCAATATTGCTCTGTGGGGCCCCAAAATCCGAACGACTGAGACTGCAAAACACATGCAAAGAGTGACCACTGAAAACTTTGGCTGGCCCTAACCCTCACATGGTACCCCACCCACAGCACCACCAACGATTGGCCTACGGCTTTGCGTTTGACCACAAACCTCGAATCTACCGGCCCTCGGCAGCCATTCTCCAATATTGCTCTGTGGGGCCCCAAAATCCGAACGACTGAGACTGCAAAACACATGCAAAGAGTGACCACTGAAAACTTTGGCTGGCCCTAACCCTCACATGGTACCCCACCCACAGCACCACCAACGATCGGCCTACGGCTTTGCCTTTGACCACAAACCTCGAATCTACCGGCCCTCGGCAGCCATTCTCCAATATTGCTCTGCGGGGCCCCAAAATCCGAACGACTGAGACTGCAAAACACATGCAAAGAGTGACCACTGAAAACTTTGGCTGGCCCTAACCCTCACATGGTACCCCACCCACAGCACCACCAACGATCGGCCCACGGCTTTGCATTTGACCACAAACCTCGAATCTACCGGCCCTCGGCAGCCATTCTCCAATATTGCTCACAGGGCCCCAAAATCCGAACGACTGAGACTGCAAAACACATGCAAAGAGTGACCACTGAAAACTTTGGCTGGCCCTAACCCTCACATGGTACCCCACCCACAGCACCACCAACGATCGGCCTACGGCTTTGCCTTTGACCACAAACCTCGAATCTACCGGCCCTCGGCAGCCATTCTCCAATATTGCTCTGTGGGGCCCCAAAATCCGAACGACTGAGACTGCAAAACACATGCAAAGAGTGACCACTGAAAACTTGGGCTGGCCCTAACCCTCACATGGTACCCCACCCACAGCACCACCAACGATCGGCCTACGGCTTTGCCTTTGACCACAAACCTCGAATCTACCAGCCCTCGGCAGCCATTCTCCAATATTGCTCTGTGGGGCCCCAAAATCCGAACGACTGAGACTGCAAAACACATGCAAAGAGTGACCACCGAAAACTTTGGCTGGCCCTAACCCTCACATGGTACCCCACCCACAGCACCACCAACGATCGGCCTATGGCTTTGCCTTTGACCACAAACCTCGAATCTACCGGCCCTCGGCAGCCATTCTCCAATATTGCTCAAAGGGCCCCAAAATCCGAACGACTGAGACTGCAAAACACATGCAAAGAGTGACCACTGAAAACTTTGGCTGGCCCTAACCCTCACATGGTACCCCACCCACAGCACCACCAACCATCGGCCTACGCCTTTGCCTTTGACCACAAACCTCGAATCTACCGGCCCTCGGCAGCCATTCTCCAATATTGCTCTGTGGGGCCCCAAAATCCGAACGACTGAGACTGCAAAACACATGCAAAGAGTGACCACTGAAAACTTTGGCTGGCCCTAACCCTCACATGGTACCCCACCCACAGCACCACCAACGATCGGCCCACGGCTTTGCCTTTGACCACAAACATCGAATCTACCGGCCCTCGGCAGCCATTCTCCAATATTGCTCTGCGGGGCCCCAAAATCCGAACGACTGAGACTGCAAAACACATGCAAAGAGTGACCACTGAAAACTTTGGCTGGCCCTAACCCTCACATGGTACCCCACCCACAGCACCACCAACGATCGGCCTACGGCTTTGCCTTTGACCACAAACCTCGAATCTACCGGCCCTCGGCAGCCATTCTCCAATATTGCTCTGTGGGGCCCCAAAATCCGAACGACTGAGACTGCAAAACACATGCAAAGAGTGACCACCGAAAACTTTGGCTGGCCCTAACCCTCACATGGTACCCCACCCACAGCACCACCAACGATCGGCCCACGGCTTTGCATTTGACCACAAACCTCGAATCTACCGGCCCTCGGCAGCCATTCTCCAATATTGCTCTGTGGGGCCCCAAAATCTGAACGACTGAGACTGCAAAACACATGCAAAGAGTGACCACTGAAAACTTTGGCTGGCCCTAACCCTCACATGGTACCCCACCCACAGAACCACCAACGATCGGCCTACGGCTTTGCCTTTGACCACAAACCTCGAATCTACCGGCCCTCAGCAGCCATTCTCCAATATTGCTCTGTGGGGCCCCAAAATCCGAACGACTGAGACTGCAAAACACATGCAAAGAGTGACCACTGAAAACTTTGGCTGGCCCTAACCCTCACATGGTACCCCACCCACAGCACCACCAACGATCGGCCTACGGCTTTGCCTTTGACCACAAACCTCAAATCTACCGGCCCTCGGCAGCCATTCTCCAATATTGCTCAAAGGGCCCCAAAATCCGAACGACTGAGACTGCAAAACACATGCAAAGAGTGACCACTGAAAACTTTGGCTGGCCCTAACCCTCACATGGTACCCCACCCACAGCACCACCAACGATCGGCCCACGGCTTTGCATTTGACCACAAACCTCGAATCTACCGGCCCTCGGCAGCCATTCTCCAATATTGCTCTGTGGGGCCCCAAAATCCGAACGACTGAGACTGCAAAACACATGCAAAGAGTGACCACTGAAAACTTTGGCTGGCCCTAACCCTCACATGGTACCCCACCCACAGCACCACCAACGATCGGCCTACGGCTTTGCCTTTGACCACAAACCTCGAATCTACCAGCCCTCGACAGCCATTCTCCAATATTGCTCTGTGGGGCCCCAAAATCCGAACGACTGAGACTGCAAAACACATGCAAAGAGTGACCACTGAAAACTTTGGCTGGCCCTAACCCTCACATGGTACCCCACCCACAGCACCACCAACCATCGGCCTACAGCTTTGCGTTTGACCGCAAACCTCGAATCTACCGGCCCTCGGCAGCCATTCTCCAATATTGCTCTGTGGGGCCATAAAATCCGAATGACTGAGACTGCAAAACACATGAAAAGAGTGACCACTGAAAACTTTGGCTGGCCCTAACCCTCACATGGTACCCCACCCACAGCACCACCAACGATCGGCCCACGGCTTTGCATTTGACCACAAACCTCGAATCTACCGGCCCTCGGCAGCCATTCTCCAATATTGCTCAAAGGGCCCCAAAATCCGAACGACTGAGACTGCAAAACACATGCAAAGAGTGACCACTGAAAACTTTGGCTGGCCCTAACCCTCACATGGTACCCCACCCACAGCACCACCAACGATCGGCCTACGGCTTTGCCTTTGACCACAAACCTCGAATCTACCGGCCCTCGGCAGCCATTCTCCAATATTGCTCTGCGGGGCCCCAAAATCCGAACGACTGAGACTGCAAAACACATGCAAAGAGTGACCACTGAAAACTTTGGCTGGCCCTAACCCTCACATGGTACCCCACCCACAGCACCACCAACGATCGGCCTACGGCTTTGCCTTTGACCACAAACCTCGAATCTACCGGCCCTCGGCAGCCATTCTCCAATATTGCTCAAAGGGCCCCAAAATCCGAACGACTGAGACTGCAAAACACATGCAAAGAGTGACCACTGAAAACTTTGGCTGGCCCTAATCCTCACATGGTACCCCACCCACAGCACCACCAACGATCGGCCCACGGCTTTGCATTTGACCACAAACCTCGAATCTACCGGCCCTCGGCAGCCATTCTCCAATATTGCTCTGTGGGGCCCCAAAATCTGAACGACTGAGACTGCAAAACACATGCAAAGAGTGACCACTGAAAACTTTGGCTGGCCCTAACCCTCACATGGTACCCCACCCACAGCACCACCAACCATCGGCCTACAGCTTTGCCTTTGACCACAAACCTCGAATCTACCGGCCCTCAGCAGCCATTCTCCAATATTGCTCTGTGGGGCCCCAAAATCCGAACGACTGAGACTGCAAAACACATGCAAAGAGTGACCACTGAAAACTTTGGCTGGCCCTAACCCTCACATGGTACCCCACCCACAGCACCACCAACGATCGGCCTACAGCTTTGCGTTTGACCACAAACCTCGAATCTACCGGCCCTCGGCAGCCATTCTCCAATATTGCTCTGTGGGGCCCCAAAATCCGAACGACTGAGACTGCAAAAGACATGCAAAGAGTGACCACTGAAAACTTTGGCTGGCCCTAACCCTCACATGGTACCCCACCCACAGCGCCACCAACGATCGGCCTACGGCTTTGCCTTTGACCACAAACCTCGAATCTACCGGCCCTCGGCAGCCATTCTCCAATATTGCTCTGTGGGGCCCCAAAATCCGAACGACTGAGACTGCAAAACACATGCAAAGAGTGACCACTGAAAACTTTGGCTGGCCCTAACCCTCACATGGTACCCCACCCACAGCACCACCAACGATCGGCCTACGGCTTTGCCTTTGACCACAAACCTCGAATCTACCGGCCCTCGGCAGCCATTCTCCAATATTGCTCTGTGGGGCCCCAAAATCCGAACGACTGAGACTGCAAAACACATGCAAAGAGTGACCACTGAAAACTTTGGCTGGCCCTAACCCTCACATGGTACCCCACCCACAGCACCACCAACGATCGGCCTACGGCTTTGCCTTTGACCACAAACCTCGAATCTACCGGCCCTCGGCAGCCATTCTCCAATATTGCTCAAAGGGCCCCAAAATCCGAACGACTGAGACTGCAAAACACATGCAAAGAGTGACCACTGAAAACTTTGGCTGGCCCTAACCCTCACATGGTACCCAACCCACAGCACCACCAACGATCGGCCTACGGCTTTGCCTTTGACCACAAACCTCGAATCTACCGGCCCTCGGCAGCCATTCTCCAATATTGCTCAAAGGGCCCCAAAATCCGAACGACTGAGACTGCAAAACACATGCAAAGAGTGACCACTGAAAACTTTGGCTGGCCCTAACCCTCACATGGTACCCCACCCACAGCACCACCAACGATCGGCCTACAGCTTTGCGTTTGACCACAAACCTCGAATCTACCGGCCCTCGGCAGCCATTCTCCAATATTGCTCTGTGGGGCCCCAAAATCCGAACGACTGAGACTGCAAAACACATGCAAAGAGTGACCACTGAAAACTTTGGCTGGCCCTAACCCTCACATGGTACCCCACCCACAGCACCACCAACGATCGGCCTACGGCTTTGCCTTTGACCACAAACCTCAAATCTACCGGCCCTCGGCAGCCATTCTCCAATATTGCTCAAAGGGCCCCAAAATCTGAACGACTGAGACTGCAAAACACATGCAAAGAGTGACCACTGAAAACTTGGGCTGGCCCTAACCCTCACATGGTACCCCACCCACAGCACCACCAACGATCGGCCCACGGCTTTGCATTTGACCACAAACCTCGAATCTACCAGCCCTCGGCAGCCATTCTCCAATATTGCTCTGTGGGGCCCCAAAATCCGAACGACTGAGACTGCAAAACACATGCAAAGAGTGACCACTGAAAACTTTGGCTGGCCCTAACCCTCACATGGTACCCCACCCACAGCACCACCAACGATCGGCCTACGGCTTTGCGTTTGACCACAAACCTTTAATCTACCAGCCCTCGGCAGCCATTCTCCAATATTGCTCTGTGGGGCCCCAAAATCCGAACGACTGAGACTGCAAAACACATGCAAAGAGTGACCACCGAAAACTTTGGCTGGCCCTAACCCTCACATGGTACCCCACCCACAGCACCACCAACGATCGGCCTATGGCTTTGCGTTTGACCACAAACCTCGAATCTACCAGCCCTCGGCAGCCATTCTCCAATATTGCTCAAAGGGCCCCAAAATCCGAACGACTGAGACTGCAAAACACATGCAAAGAGTGACCACTGAAAACTTTGGCTGGCCCTAACCCTCACATGGTACCCCACCCACAGCACCACCAACCATCGGCCTACGGCTTTGCGTTTGACCACAAACCTCGAATCTACCAGCCCTTGGCAGCCATTCTCCAATATTGCTCAAAGGGCCCCAAAATCCGAACGACTGAGACTGCAAAACACATGCAAAGAGTGACCACTGAAAACTTTGGCTGGCCCTAACCCTCACATGGTACCCCACCCACAGCACCACCAACGATCGGCCTACGGCTTTGCCTTTGACCACAAACCTCGAATCTACCAGCCCTCGGCAGCCATTCTCCAATATTGCTCAAAGGGCCCCAAAATCCGAACGACTGAGACTGCAAAACACATGCAAAGAGTGACCACTGAAAACTTTGGCTGGACCTAACCCTCACATGGTACCCCACCCACAGCACCACCAACGATCGGCCTACGGCTTTGCCTTTGACCACAAATCTCGAATCTACCAGCCCTCGGCAGCCATTCTCCAATATTGCTCAAAGGGCCCCAAAATCCGAACGACTGAGACTGCAAAACACATGCAAAGAGTGACCACTGAAAACTTTGGCTGGCCCTAACCCTCACATGGTACCCCACCCACAGCACCACCAACGATCGGCCTACGGCTTTGCGTTTGACCACAAACCTCGAATCTACCGGCCCTCGGCAGCCATTCTCCAATATTGCTCTGTGGGGCCCCAAAATCCGAACGACTGAGACTGCAAAACACATGCAAAGAGTGACCACTGAAAACTTTGGCTGGCCCTAACCCTCACATGGTACCCCACCCACAGCACCACCAACGATCGGCCTACGGCTTTGCGTTTGACCACAAACCTTTAATCTACCAGCCCTCGGCAGCCATTCTCCAATATTGCTCTGTGGGGCCCCAAAATCCGAACGACTGAGACTGCAAAACACATGCAAAGAGTGACCACCGAAAACTTTGGCTGGCCCTAACCCTCACATGGTACCCCACCCACAGCACCACCAACGATCGGCCTATGGCTTTGCGTTTGACCACAAACCTCGAATCTACCAGCCCTCGGCAGCCATTCTCCAATATTGCTCAAAGGGCCCCAAAATCCGAACGACTGAGACTGCAAAACACATGCAAAGAGTGACCACTGAAAACTTTGGCTGGCCCTAACCCTCACATGGTACCCCACCCACAGCACCACCAACCATCGGCCTACGGCTTTGCGTTTGACCACAAACCTCGAATCTACCAGCCCTTGGCAGCCATTCTCCAATATTGCTCAAAGGGCCCCAAAATCCGAACGACTGAGACTGCAAAACACATGCAAAGAGTGACCACTGAAAACTTTGGCTGGCCCTAACCCTCACATGGTACCCCACCCACAGCACCACCAACGATCGGCCTACGGCTTTGCCTTTGACCACAAACCTCGAATCTACCAGCCCTCGGCAGCCATTCTCCAATATTGCTCAAAGGGCCCCAAAATCCGAACGACTGAGACTGCAAAACACATGCAAAGAGTGACCACTGAAAACTCTTACTGGCCCTAACCCTCACATGGTACCCCACCCACAGCACCACCAACGATCGGCCTACGGCTTTGCCTTTGACCACAAATCTCGAATCTACCAGCCCTCGGCAGCCATTCTCCAATATTGCTCAAAGGGCCCCAAAATCCGAACGACTGAGACTGCAAAACACATGCAAAGAGTGACCACTGAAAACTTTGGCTGGCCCTAACCCTCACATGGTACCCCACCCACAGCACCACCAACGATCGGCCTACGGCTTTGCGTTTGACCACAAACCTCGAATCTACCGGCCCTCGGCAGCCATTCTCCAATATTGCTCAAAGGGCCCCAAAATCCGAACGACTGAGACTGCAAAACACATGCAAAGAGTGACCACTGAAAACTTTGGCTGGCCCTAACCCTCACATGGTACCCCACCCACAGCACCACCAACGATCGGCCTACGGCTTTGCCTT
Source organism: Heliangelus exortis (assembly GCF_036169615.1). NCBI lineage: Eukaryota > Metazoa > Chordata > Aves > Apodiformes > Trochilidae > Heliangelus > Heliangelus exortis. The sequence continues at coordinate 10,752,588 of NC_092443.1, forward strand.
TGACCACAAACCTCGAATCTACCAGCCCTCGGCAGTCATTCTCCAATATTGCTCAAAGGGCCCCAAAATCCGAACGACTGAGACGGCAAAACACATGCAAAGAGTGACCACTGAAAACTTTGGCTGGCCCTAACCCTCACATGGTACCCCACCCACAGCACCACCAACGATCGGCCTACGGCTTTGCCTTTGACCACAAACCTCGAATCTACCGGCCCTCGGCAGTCATTCTCCAATATTGCTCAAAGGGCCCCAAAATCCGAACGACTGAGACTGCAAAACACATGCAAAGAGTGACCACTGAAAACTTTGGCTGGCCCTAACCCTCACATGGTACCCCACCCACAGCACCACCAACGATTGGCGTACGGCTTTGCGTTTGACCACAAACCTCGAATCTACCGGCCCTCGGCAGCCATTCTCCAATATTGCTCTGTGGGGCCCCAAAATCCGAACGACTGAGACTGCAAAACACATGCAAAGAGTGACCACTGAAAACTTTGGCTGGCCCTAACCCTCACATGGTACCCCACCCACAGCACCACCAATGATCGGCCTACGGCTTTGCCTTTGACCACAAACCTCGAATCTACCGGCCCTCGGCAGCCATTCTCCAATATTGCTCAAAGGGCCCCAAAATCCGAACGACTGAGACTGCAAAACACATGCAAAGAGTGACCACTGAAAACTTTGGCTGGCCCTAACCCTCACATGGTACCCCACCCACAGCACCACCAATGATCGGCCTACGGCTTTGCGTTTGAGCACAAACCCCGAATCTACCAGCCCTCGGCAGCCATTCTCCAATATTGCTCAAAGGGCCCCAAAATCCGAACGACTGAGACTGCAAAACACATGCAAAGAGTGACCACTGAAAACTCTTACTGGCCCTAACCCTCACATGGTACCCCACCCACAGCACCACCAACGAGTGGCCTACGGCTTTGCCTTTGACCACAAATCTCGAATCTACCAGCCCTCGGCAGCCATTCTCCAATATTGCTCAAAGGGCCCCAAAATCCGAACGACTGAGACTGCAAAACACATGCAAAGAGTGACCACTGAAAACTTTGGCTGGCCCTAACCCTCACATGGTACCCCACCCACAGCACCACCAACGATCGGCCTACGGCTTTGCGTTTGACCACAAACCTCGAATCTACCGGCCCTCGGCAGCCATTCTCCAATATTGCTCAAAGGGCCCCAAAATCCGAACGACTGAGACTGCAAAACACATGCAAAGAGTGACCACTGAAAACTTTGGCTGGCCCTAACCCTCACATGGTACCCCACCCACAGCACCACCAACGATCGGCCTACGGCTTTGCCTTTGACCACAAACCTCGAATCTACCAGCCCTCGGCAGTCATTCTCCAATATTGCTCAAAGGGCCCCAAAATCCGAACGACTGAGACGGCAAAACACATGCAAAGAGTGACCACTGAAAACTTTGGCTGGCCCTAACCCTCACATGGTACCCCACCCACAGCACCACCAACGATCGGCCTACGGCTTTGCCTTTGACCACAAACCTCGAATCTACCGGCCCTCGGCAGTCATTCTCCAATATTGCTCAAAGGGCCCCAAAATCCGAACGACTGAGACTGCAAAACACATGCAAAGAGTGACCACTGAAAACTTTGGCTGGCCCTAACCCTCACATGGTACCCCACCCACAGCACCACCAACGATTGGCGTACGGCTTTGCGTTTGACCACAAACCTCGAATCTACCGGCCCTCGGCAGCCATTCTCCAATATTGCTCTGTGGGGCCCCAAAATCCGAACGACTGAGACTGCAAAACACATGCAAAGAGTGACCACTGAAAACTTTGGCTGGCCCTAACCCTCACATGGTACCCCACCCACAGCACCACCAATGATCGGCCTACGGCTTTGCCTTTGACCACAAACCTCGAATCTACCGGCCCTCGGCAGCCATTCTCCAATATTGCTCAAAGGGCCCCAAAATCCGAACGACTGAGACTGCAAAACACATGCAAAGAGTGACCACTGAAAACTTTGGCTGGCCCTAACCCTCACATGGTACCCCACCCACAGCACCACCAATGATCGGCCTACGGCTTTGCGTTTGAGCACAAACCCCGAATCTACCAGCCCTCGGCAGCCATTCTCCAATATTGCTCAAAGGGCCCCAAAATCCGAACGACTGAGACTGCAAAACACATGCAAAGAGTGACCACTGAAAACTTTGGCTGGCCCTAACTCTCACATGGTACCCCACCCACAGCACCACCAACGATCGGCCTACGGCTTTGCCTTTGACCACAAACCTCGAATCTACCGGCCCTGGGCATCCATTCTCCAATATTGCTCAAAGGGCCCCAAAATCCGAACGACTGAGACTGCAAAACACATGCAAAGAGTGACCACTGAAAACTTTGGCTGGCCCTAACCCTCACATGGTACCCCACCCACAGCACCACCAACGATCGGCCTACGGCTTTGCCTTTGACCACAAACCTCGAATCTACCAGCCCTCGGCAGCCATTCTCCAATATTGCTCAAAGGGCCCCAAAATCCGAACGACTGAGACTGCAAAACACATGCAAAGAGTGACCACTGAAAACTCTTACTGGCCCTAACCCTCACATGGTACCCCACCCACAGCACCACCAACGATCGGCCTACGGCTTTGCGTTTGACCACAAACCTCAAATCTACCGGCCCTCAGCAGCCATTGACCAATATTGCTCAAAGGGCCCCAAAATCCGAACGACTGAGACTGCAAAACACATGCAAAGAGTGACCACTGAAAACTTTGGCTGGCCCTAACCCTCACATGGTACCCCACCCACAGCACCACCAACGATCGGCCTACGGCTTTGCCTTTGACCACAAACCTCGAATCTACCGGCCCTCGGCAGCCATTCTCCAATATTGCTCAAAGGGCCCCAAAATCCGAACGACTGAGACTGCAAAACACATGCAAAGAGTGACCACTGAAAACTTTGGCTGGCCCTAACCCTCACATGGTACCCCACCCACAGCACCACCAACGATCGGCCCACGGCTTTGCCTTTGACCACAAACCTCGAATCTACCGGCCCTCGGCAGCCATTCTCCAATATTGCTCAAAGGGCCCCAAAATCCGAACGACTGAGACTGCAAAACACATGCAAAGAGTGACCACTGAAAACTTTGGCTGGCCCTAACCCTCACATGGTACCCCACCCACAGCACCACCAACGATCGGCCCACGGCTTTGCCTTTGACCACAAACCTCGAATCTACCGGCCCTCGGCAGCCATTCTCCAATATTGCTCAAAGGGCCCCAAAATCCGAACGACTGAGACTGCAAAACACATGCAAAGAGTGACCACTGAAAACTTTGGCTGGCCCTAACCCTCACATGGTACCCCACCCACAGCACCACCAACGATCGGCCCACGGCTTTGCATTTGACCACAAACCTCGAATCTACCAGCCCTCGGCAGCCATTCTCCAATATTGCTCTGTGGGGCCCCAAAATCCGAACGACTGAGACTGCAAAACACATGCAAAGAGTGACCACTGAAAACTTTGGCTGGCCCTAACCCTCACATGGTACCCCACCCACAGCACCACCAACGATCGGCCTACGGCTTTGCGTTTGACCACAAACCTTTAATCTACCAGCCCTCGGCAGCCATTCTCCAATATTGCTCTGTGGGGCCCCAAAATCCGAACGACTGAGACTGCAAAACACATGCAAAGAGTGACCACCGAAAACTTTGGCTGGCCCTAACCCTCACATGGTACCCCACCCACAGCACCACCAACGATCGGCCTATGGCTTTGCGTTTGACCACAAACCTCGAATCTACCAGCCCTCGGCAGCCATTCTCCAATATTGCTCAAAGGGCCCCAAAATCCGAACGACTGAGACTGCAAAACACATGCAAAGAGTGACCACTGAAAACTCTTACTGGCCCTAACCCTCACATGGTACCCCACCCACAGCACCACCAACGATCGGCCTACGGCTTTGCCTTTGACCACAAATCTCGAATCTACCAGCCCTCGGCAGCCATTCTCCAATATTGCTCAAAGGGCCCCAAAATCCGAACGACTGAGACTGCAAAACACATGCAAAGAGTGACCACTGAAAACTTTGGCTGGCCCTAACCCTCACATGGTACCCCACCCACAGCACCACCAACGATCGGCCTACGGCTTTGCGTTTGACCACAAACCTCGAATCTACCGGCCCTCGGCAGCCATTCTCCAATATTGCTCAAAGGGCCCCAAAATCCGAACGACTGAGACTGCAAAACACATGCAAAGAGTGACCACTGAAAACTTTGGCTGGCCCTAACCCTCACATGGTACCCCACCCACAGCACCACCAACGATCGGCCTACGGCTTTGCCTTTGACCACAAACCTCGAATCTACCAGCCCTCGGCAGTCATTCTCCAATATTGCTCAAAGGGCCCCAAAATCCGAACGACTGAGACGGCAAAACACATGCAAAGAGTGACCACTGAAAACTTTGGCTGGCCCTAACCCTCACATGGTACCCCACCCACAGCACCACCAACGATCGGCCTACGGCTTTGCCTTTGACCACAAACCTCGAATCTACCGGCCCTCGGCAGTCATTCTCCAATATTGCTCAAAGGGCCCCAAAATCCGAACGACTGAGACTGCAAAACACATGCAAAGAGTGACCACTGAAAACTTTGGCTGGCCCTAACCCTCACATGGTACCCCACCCACAGCACCACCAACGATTGGCGTACGGCTTTGCGTTTGACCACAAACCTCGAATCTACCGGCCCTCGGCAGCCATTCTCCAATATTGCTCTGTGGGGCCCCAAAATCCGAACGACTGAGACTGCAAAACACATGCAAAGAGTGACCACTGAAAACTTTGGCTGGCCCTAACCCTCACATGGTACCCCACCCACAGCACCACCAATGATCGGCCTACGGCTTTGCCTTTGACCACAAACCTCGAATCTACCGGCCCTCGGCAGCCATTCTCCAATATTGCTCAAAGGGCCCCAAAATCCGAACGACTGAGACTGCAAAACACATGCAAAGAGTGACCACTGAAAACTTTGGCTGGCCCTAACCCTCACATGGTACCCCACCCACAGCACCACCAATGATCGGCCTACGGCTTTGCGTTTGAGCACAAACCCCGAATCTACCAGCCCTCGGCAGCCATTCTCCAATATTGCTCAAAGGGCCCCAAAATCCGAACGACTGAGACTGCAAAACACATGCAAAGAGTGACCACTGAAAACTCTTACTGGCCCTAACCCTCACATGGTACCCCACCCACAGCACCACCAACGATCGGCCTACGGCTTTGCCTTTGACCACAAATCTCGAATCTACCAGCCCTCGGCAGCCATTCTCCAATATTGCTCAAAGGGCCCCAAAATCCGAACGACTGAGACTGCAAAACACATGCAAAGAGTGACCACTGAAAACTTTGGCTGGCCCTAACCCTCACATGGTACCCCACCCACAGCACCACCAACGATCGGCCTACGGCTTTGCGTTTGACCACAAACCTCGAATCTACCGGCCCTCGGCAGCCATTCTCCAATATTGCTCAAAGGGCCCCAAAATCCGAACGACTGAGACTGCAAAACACATGCAAAGAGTGACCACTGAAAACTTTGGCTGGCCCTAACCCTCACATGGTACCCCACCCACAGCACCACCAACGATCGGCCTACGGCTTTGCCTTTGACCACAAACCTCGAATCTACCAGCCCTCGGCAGTCATTCTCCAATATTGCTCAAAGGGCCCCAAAATCCGAACGACTGAGACGGCAAAACACATGCAAAGAGTGACCACTGAAAACTTTGGCTGGCCCTAACCCTCACATGGTACCCCACCCACAGCACCACCAACGATCGGCCTACGGCTTTGCCTTTGACCACAAACCTCGAATCTACCGGCCCTCGGCAGTCATTCTCCAATATTGCTCAAAGGGCCCCAAAATCCGAACGACTGAGACTGCAAAACACATGCAAAGAGTGACCACTGAAAACTTTGGCTGGCCCTAACCCTCACATGGTACCCCACCCACAGCACCACCAACGATTGGCGTACGGCTTTGCGTTTGACCACAAACCTCGAATCTACCGGCCCTCGGCAGCCATTCTCCAATATTGCTCTGTGGGGCCCCAAAATCCGAACGACTGAGACTGCAAAACACATGCAAAGAGTGACCACTGAAAACTTTGGCTGGCCCTAACCCTCACATGGTACCCCACCCACAGCACCACCAATGATCGGCCTACGGCTTTGCCTTTGACCACAAACCTCGAATCTACCGGCCCTCGGCAGCCATTCTCCAATATTGCTCAAAGGGCCCCAAAATCCGAACGACTGAGACTGCAAAACACATGCAAAGAGTGACCACTGAAAACTTTGGCTGGCCCTAACCCTCACATGGTACCCCACCCACAGCACCACCAATGATCGGCCTACGGCTTTGCGTTTGAGCACAAACCCCGAATCTACCAGCCCTCGGCAGCCATTCTCCAATATTGCTCAAAGGGCCCCAAAATCCGAACGACTGAGACTGCAAAACACATGCAAAGAGTGACCACTGAAAACTTTGGCTGGCCCTAACTCTCACATGGTACCCCACCCACAGCACCACCAACGATCGGCCTACGGCTTTGCCTTTGACCACAAACCTCGAATCTACCGGCCCTGGGCATCCATTCTCCAATATTGCTCAAAGGGCCCCAAAATCCGAACGACTGAGACTGCAAAACACATGCAAAGAGTGACCACTGAAAACTTTGGCTGGCCCTAACCCTCACATGGTACCCCACCCACAGCACCACCAACGATCGGCCTACGGCTTTGCCTTTGACCACAAACCTCGAATCTACCAGCCCTCGGCAGCCATTCTCCAATATTGCTCAAAGGGCCCCAAAATCCGAACGACTGAGACTGCAAAACACATGCAAAGAGTGACCACTGAAAACTCTTACTGGCCCTAACCCTCACATGGTACCCCACCCACAGCACCACCAACGATCGGCCTACGGCTTTGCGTTTGACCACAAACCTCAAATCTACCGGCCCTCAGCAGCCATTGACCAATATTGCTCAAAGGGCCCCAAAATCCGAACGACTGAGACTGCAAAACACATGCAAAGAGTGACCACTGAAAACTTTGGCTGGCCCTAACCCTCACATGGTACCCCACCCACAGCACCACCAACGATCGGCCTACGGCTTTGCCTTTGACCACAAACCTCGAATCTACCGGCCCTCGGCAGCCATTCTCCAATATTGCTCAAAGGGCCCCAAAATCCGAACGACTGAGACTGCAAAACACATGCAAAGAGTGACCACTGAAAACTTTGGCTGGCCCTAACCCTCACATGGTACCCCACCCACAGCACCACCAACGATCGGCCCACGGCTTTGCCTTTGACCACAAACCTCGAATCTACCGGCCCTCGGCAGCCATTCTCCAATATTGCTCAAAGGGCCCCAAAATCCGAACGACTGAGACTGCAAAACACATGCAAAGAGTGACCACTGAAAACTTTGGCTGGCCCTAACCCTCACATGGTACCCCACCCACAGCACCACCAACGATCGGCCCACGGCTTTGCCTTTGACCACAAACCTCGAATCTACCGGCCCTCGGCAGCCATTCTCCAATATTGCTCAAAGGGCCCCAAAATCCGAACGACTGAGACTGCAAAACACATGCAAAGAGTGACCACTGAAAACTTTGGCTGGCCCTAACCCTCACATGGTACCCCACCCACAGCACCACCAACGATCGGCCCACGGCTTTGCATTTGACCACAAACCTCGAATCTACCAGCCCTCGGCAGCCATTCTCCAATATTGCTCTGTGGGGCCCCAAAATCCGAACGACTGAGACTGCAAAACACATGCAAAGAGTGACCACTGAAAACTTTGGCTGGCCCTAACCCTCACATGGTACCCCACCCACAGCACCACCAACGATCGGCCTACGGCTTTGCGTTTGACCACAAACCTTTAATCTACCAGCCCTCGGCAGCCATTCTCCAATATTGCTCTGTGGGGCCCCAAAATCCGAACGACTGAGACTGCAAAACACATGCAAAGAGTGACCACCGAAAACTTTGGCTGGCCCTAACCCTCACATGGTACCCCACCCACAGCACCACCAACGATCGGCCTATGGCTTTGCGTTTGACCACAAACCTCGAATCTACCAGCCCTCGGCAGCCATTCTCCAATATTGCTCAAAGGGCCCCAAAATCCGAACGACTGAGACTGCAAAACACATGCAAAGAGTGACCACTGAAAACTTTGGCTGGCCCTAACCCTCACATGGTACCCCACCCACAGCACCACCAACGATCGGCCTACGGCTTTGCGTTTGACCACAAACCTCGAATCTACCAGCCCTTGGCAGCCATTCTCCAATATTGCTCAAAGGGCCCCAAAATCCGAACGACTGAGACTGCAAAACACATGCAAAGAGTGACCACTGAAAACTTTGGCTGGCCCTAACCCTCACATGGTACCCCACCCACAGCACCACCAACGATCGGCCTACGGCTTTGCCTTTGACCACAAACCTCGAATCTACCAGCCCTCGGCAGCCATTCTCCAATATTGCTCAAAGGGCCCCAAAATCCGAACGACTGAGACTGCAAAACACATGCAAAGAGTGACCACTGAAAACTTTGGCTGGACCTAACCCTCACATGGTACCCCACCCACAGCACCACCAACGATCGGCCTACGGCTTTGCGTTTGACCACAAATCTCGAATCTACCAGCCCTCGGCAGCCATTCTCCAATATTGCTCAAAGGGCCCCAAAATCCGAACGACTGAGACTGCAAAACACATGCAAAGAGTGACCACTGAAAACTTTGGCTGGCCCTAACCCTCACATGGTACCCCACCCACAGCACCACCAACGATCGGCCTACGGCTTTGCGTTTGACCACAAACCTCGAATCTACCGGCCCTCGGCAGCCATTCTCCAATATTGCTCAAAGGGCCCCAAAATCCGAACGACTGAGACTGCAAAACACATGCAAAGAGTGACCACTGAAAACTTTGGCTGGCCCTAACCCTCACATGGTACCCCACCCACAGCACCACCAACGATCGGCCTACGGCTTTGCCTTTGACCACAAACCTCGAATCTACCAGCCCTCGGCAGTCATTCTCCAATATTGCTCAAAGGGCCCCAAAATCCGAACGACTGAGACGGCAAAACACATGCAAAGAGTGACCACTGAAAACTTTGGCTGGCCCTAACCCTCACATGGTACCCCACCCACAGCACCACCAACGATCGGCCTACGGCTTTGCCTTTGACCACAAACCTCGAATCTACCGGCCCTCGGCAGTCATTCTCCAATATTGCTCAAAGGGCCCCAAAATCCGAACGACTGAGACTGCAAAACACATGCAAAGAGTGACCACTGAAAACTTTGGCTGGCCCTAACCCTCACATGGTACCCCACCCACAGCACCACCAACGATTGGCCTACGGCTTTGCGTTTGACCACAAACCTCGAATCTACCGGCCCTCGGCAGCCATTCTCCAATATTGCTCTGTGGGGCCCCAAAATCCGAACGACTGAGACTGCAAAACACATGCAAAGAGTGACCACTGAAAACTTTGGCTGGCCCTAACCCTCACATGGTACCCCACCCACAGCACCACCAATGATCGGCCTACGGCTTTGCCTTTGACCACAAACCTCGAATCTACCAGCCCTCGGCAGCCATTCTCCAATATTGCTCAAAGGGCCCCAAAATCCGAACGACTGAGACTGCAAAACACATGCAAAGAGTGACCACTGAAAACTTTGGCTGGCCCTAACCCTCACATGGTACCCCACCCACAGCACCACCAACGATTGGCCTACGGCTTTGCCTTTGACCACAAACCTCGAATCTACCGGCCCTCGGCAGCCATTCTCCAATATTGCTCAAAGGGCCCCAAAATCCGAACGACTGAGACTGCAAAACACATGCAAAGAGTGACCACTGAAAACTTTGGCTGGCCCTAACCCTCACATGGTACCCCACCCACAGCACCACCAATGATCGGCCTACGGCTTTGCGTTTGAGCACAAACCCCGAATCTACCAGCCCTCGGCAGCCATTCTCCAATATTGCTCAAAGGGCCCCAAAATCCGAACGACTGAGACTGCAAAACACATGCAAAGAGTGACCACTGAAAACTTTGGCTGGCCCTAACTCTCACATGGTACCCCACCCACAGCACCACCAACGATCGGCCTACGGCTTTGCCTTTGACCACAAACCTCGAATCTACCGGCCCTGGGCATCCATTCTCCAATATTGCTCAAAGGGCCCCAAAATCCGAACGACTGAGACTGCAAAACACATGCAAAGAGTGACCACTGAAAACTTTGGCTGGCCCTAACCCTCACATGGTACCCCACCCACAGCACCACCAACGATCGGCCTACGGCTTTGCCTTTGACCACAAACCTCGAATCTACCAGCCCTCGGCAGCCATTCTCCAATATTGCTCAAAGGGCCCCAAAATCCGAACGACTGAGACTGCAAAACACATGCAAAGAGTGACCACTGAAAACTCTTACTGGCCCTAACCCTCACATGGTACCCCACCCACAGCACCACCAACGATCGGCCTACGGCTTTGCGTTTGACCACAAACCTCAAATCTACCGGCCCTCAGCAGCCATTGACCAATATTGCTCAAAGGGCCCCAAAATCCGAACGACTGAGACTGCAAAACACATGCAAAGAGTGACCACTGAAAACTTTGGCTGGCCCTAACCCTCACATGGTACCCCACCCACAGCACCACCAACGATCGGCCTACGGCTTTGCCTTTGACCACAAACCTCGAATCTACCGGCCCTCGGCAGCCATTCTCCAATATTGCTCAAAGGGCCCCAAAATCCGAACGACTGAGACTGCAAAACACATGCAAAGAGTGACCACTGAAAACTTTGGCTGGCCCTAACCCTCACATGGTACCCCACCCACAGCACCACCAACGATCGGCCCACGGCTTTGCCTTTGACCACAAACCTCGAATCTACCGGCCCTCGGCAGCCATTCTCCAATATTGCTCAAAGGGCCCCAAAATCCGAACGACTGAGACTGCAAAACACATGCAAAGAGTGACCACTGAAAACTTTGGCTGGCCCTAACCCTCACATGGTACCCCACCCACAGCACCACCAACGATCGGCCTACGGCTTTGCGTTTCACCACAAACCTCGAATCTACCAGCCCTCGGCAGCCATTCTCCAATATTGCTCAAAGGGCCCCAAAATCCAAACGACTGAGACTGCAAAACACATGCAAAGAGTGACCACTGAAAACTTTGGCTGGCCCTAACCCTCACATGGTACCCCACCCACAGCACCACCAATGATCGGCCTACGGCTTTGCCTTTGACCACAAACCTCGAATCTACCGGCCCTCGGCAGCCATTCTCCAATATTGCTCAAAGGGCCCCAAAATCCGAACGACTGAGACTGCAAAACACATGCAAAGAGTGACCACTGAAAACTTTGGCTGGCCCTAACCCTCACATGGTACCCCACCCACAGCACCACCAACGATCGGCCTACGGCTTTGCGTTTGACCACAAATCTCGAATCTACCAGCCCTCGGCAGCCATTCTCCAATATTGCTCTGTGGGGCCCCAAAATCCGAACGACTGAGACTGCAAAACACATGCAAAGAGTGACCACTGAAAACTTTGGCTGGCCCTAACCCTCACATGGTACCCCACCCACAGCACCACCAACGATCGGCCTACGGCTTTGCCTTTGACCACAAACCTCGAATCTACCGGCCCTCGGCAGCCATTCTCCAATATTGCTCAAAGGGCCCCAAAATCCGAACGACTGAGACTGCAAAACACATGCAAAGAGTGACCACTGAAAACTCTTACTGGCCCTAACCCTCACATGGTACCCCACCCACAGCACCACCAACGATCGGCCTACGGCTTTGCCTTTGACCACAAACCTCGAATCTACCGGCCCTCGGCAGCCATTCTCCAATATTGCTCTGTGGGGCCCCAAAATCCGAACGACTGAGACTGCAAAACACATGCAAAGAGTGACCACTGAAAACTTTGGCTGGCCCTAACCCTCACATGGTACCCCACCCACAGCACCACCAACGATCGGCCTACGGCTTTGCCTTTGACCACAAACCTCGAATCTACCGGCCCTCGGCAGCCATTCTCCAATATTGCTCAAAGGGCCCCAAAATCCGAACGACTGAGACTGCAAAACACATGCAAAGAGTGACCACTGAAAACTTTGGCTGGCCCTAACCCTCACATGGTACCCCACCCACAGCACCACCAACGATCGGCCTACGGCTTTGCCTTTGACCACAAACCTCGAATCTACCAGCCCTCGGCAGTCATTCTCCAATATTGCTCAAAGGGCCCCAAAATCCGAACGACTGAGACGGCAAAACACATGCAAAGAGTGACCACTGAAAACTTTGGCTGGCCCTAACCCTCACATGGTACCCCACCCACAGCACCACCAACGATCGGCCTACGGCTTTGCCTTTGACCACAAACCTCGAATCTACCGGCCCTCGGCAGTCATTCTCCAATATTGCTCAAAGGGCCCCAAAATCCGAACGACTGAGACTGCAAAACACATGCAAAGAGTGACCACTGAAAACTTTGGCTGGCCCTAACCCTCACATGGTACCCCACCCACAGCACCACCAACGATTGGCCTACGGCTTTGCGTTTGACCACAAACCTCGAATCTACCGGCCCTCGGCAGCCATTCTCCAATATTGCTCTGTGGGGCCCCAAAATCCGAACGACTGAGACTGCAAAACACATGCAAAGAGTGACCACTGAAAACTTTGGCTGGCCCTAACCCTCACATGGTACCCCACCCACAGCACCACCAATGATCGGCCTACGGCTTTGCCTTTGACCACAAACCTCGAATCTACCAGCCCTCGGCAGCCATTCTCCAATATTGCTCAAAGGGCCCCAAAATCCGAACGACTGAGACTGCAAAACACATGCAAAGAGTGACCACTGAAAACTTTGGCTGGCCCTAACCCTCACATGGTACCCCACCCACAGCACCACCAACGATTGGCCTACGGCTTTGCCTTTGACCACAAACCTCGAATCTACCGGCCCTCGGCAGCCATTCTCCAATATTGCTCAAAGGGCCCCAAAATCCGAACGACTGAGACTGCAAAACACATGCAAAGAGTGACCACTGAAAACTTTGGCTGGCCCTAACCCTCACATGGTACCCCACCCACAGCACCACCAATGATCGGCCTACGGCTTTGCGTTTGAGCACAAACCCCGAATCTACCAGCCCTCGGCAGCCATTCTCCAATATTGCTCAAAGGGCCCCAAAATCCGAACGACTGAGACTGCAAAACACATGCAAAGAGTGACCACTGAAAACTTTGGCTGGCCCTAACTCTCACATGGTACCCCACCCACAGCACCACCAACGATCGGCCTACGGCTTTGCCTTTGACCACAAACCTCGAATCTACCGGCCCTGGGCATCCATTCTCCAATATTGCTCAAAGGGCCCCAAAATCCGAACGACTGAGACTGCAAAACACATGCAAAGAGTGACCACTGAAAACTTTGGCTGGCCCTAACCCTCACATGGTACCCCACCCACAGCACCACCAACGATCGGCCTACGGCTTTGCCTTTGACCACAAACCTCGAATCTACCAGCCCTCGGCAGCCATTCTCCAATATTGCTCAAAGGGCCCCAAAATCCGAACGACTGAGACTGCAAAACACATGCAAAGAGTGACCACTGAAAACTCTTACTGGCCCTAACCCTCACATGGTACCCCACCCACAGCACCACCAACGATCGGCCTACGGCTTTGCGTTTGACCACAAACCTCAAATCTACCGGCCCTCAGCAGCCATTGACCAATATTGCTCAAAGGGCCCCAAAATCCGAACGACTGAGACTGCAAAACACATGCAAAGAGTGACCACTGAAAACTTTGGCTGGCCCTAACCCTCACATGGTACCCCACCCACAGCACCACCAACGATCGGCCTACGGCTTTGCCTTTGACCACAAACCTCGAATCTACCGGCCCTCGGCAGCCATTCTCCAATATTGCTCAAAGGGCCCCAAAATCCGAACGACTGAGACTGCAAAACACATGCAAAGAGTGACCACTGAAAACTTTGGCTGGCCCTAACCCTCACATGGTACCCCACCCACAGCACCACCAACGATCGGCCCACGGCTTTGCCTTTGACCACAAACCTCGAATCTACCGGCCCTCGGCAGCCATTCTCCAATATTGCTCAAAGGGCCCCAAAATCCGAACGACTGAGACTGCAAAACACATGCAAAGAGTGACCACTGAAAACTTTGGCTGGCCCTAACCCTCACATGGTACCCCACCCACAGCACCACCAACGATCGGCCTACGGCTTTGCGTTTCACCACAAACCTCGAATCTACCAGCCCTCGGCAGCCATTCTCCAATATTGCTCAAAGGGCCCCAAAATCCAAACGACTGAGACTGCAAAACACATGCAAAGAGTGACCACTGAAAACTTTGGCTGGCCCTAACCCTCACATGGTACCCCACCCACAGCACCACCAATGATCGGCCTACGGCTTTGCCTTTGACCACAAACCTCGAATCTACCGGCCCTCGGCAGCCATTCTCCAATATTGCTCAAAGGGCCCCAAAATCCGAACGACTGAGACTGCAAAACACATGCAAAGAGTGACCACTGAAAACTTTGGCTGGCCCTAACCCTCACATGGTACCCCACCCACAGCACCACCAACGATCGGCCTACGGCTTTGCGTTTGACCACAAATCTCGAATCTACCAGCCCTCGGCAGCCATTCTCCAATATTGCTCTGTGGGGCCCCAAAATCCGAACGACTGAGACTGCAAAACACATGCAAAGAGTGACCACTGAAAACTTTGGCTGGCCCTAACCCTCACATGGTACCCCACCCACAGCACCACCAACGATCGGCCTACGGCTTTGCCTTTGACCACAAACCTCGAATCTACCGGCCCTCGGCAGCCATTCTCCAATATTGCTCAAAGGGCCCCAAAATCCGAACGACTGAGACTGCAAAACACATGCAAAGAGTGACCACTGAAAACTCTTACTGGCCCTAACCCTCACATGGTACCCCACCCACAGCACCACCAACGATCGGCCTACGGCTTTGCCTTTGACCACAAACCTCGAATCTACCGGCCCTCGGCAGCCATTCTCCAATATTGCTCTGTGGGGCCCCAAAATCCGAACGACTGAGACTGCAAAACACATGCAAAGAGTGACCACTGAAAACTTTGGCTGGCCCTAACCCTCACATGGTACCCCACCCACAGCACCACCAACGATCGGCCTACGGCTTTGCCTTTGACCACAAACCTCGAATCTACCAGCCCTCGGCAGCCATTCTCCAATATTGCTCAAAGGGCCCCAAAATCCGAACGACTGAGACTGCAAAACACATGCAAAGAGTGACCACTGAAAACTCTTACTGGCCCTAACCCTCACATGGTACCCCACCCACAGCACCACCAACGATCGGCCTACGGCTTTGCGTTTGACCACAAACCTCGAATCTACCGGCCCTCGGCAGCCATTCTCCAATATTGCTCTGTGGGGCCCCAAAATCCGAACGACTGAGACTGCAAAACACATGCAAAGAGTGACCACTGAAAACTTTGGCTGGCCCTAACCCTCACATGGTACCCCACCCACAGCACCACCAACGATCGGCCTACGGCTTTGCCTTTGACCACAAACCTCGAATCTACCGGCCCTCGGCAGCCATTCTCCAATATTGCTCAAAGGGCCCCAAAATCCGAACGACTGAGACTGCAAAACACATGCAAAGAGTGACCACTGAAAACTCTTACTGGCCCTAACCCTCACATGGTACCCCACCCACAGCACCACCAACGATCGGCCTACGGCTTTGCGTTTGACCACAAACCTCAAATCTACCGGCCCTCAGCAGCCATTCTCCAATATTGCTCAAAGGGCCCCAAAATCCGAACGACTGAGACTGCAAAACACATGCAAAGAGTGACCACTGAAAACTTTGGCTGGCCCTAACCCTCACATGGTACCCCACCCACAGCACCACCAACGATCGGCCTACGGCTTTGCCTTTGACCACAAACCTCAAATCTACCGGCCCTCGGCAGCCATTCTCCAATATTGCTCAAAGGGCCCCAAAATCCGAACGACTGAGACTGCAAAACACATGCAAAGAGTGACCACTGAAAACTTTGGCTGGCCCTAACCCTCACATGGTACCCCACCCACAGCACCACCAACCATCGGGCTACAGCTTTGCCTTTGACCACAAACCTCGAATCTACCGGCCCTCGGCAGCCATTCTCCAATATTGCTCTGTGGGGCCCCAAAATCCGAACGACTGAGACTGCAAAACACATGCAAAGAGTGACCACTGAAAACTTTGGCTGGCCCTAACCCTCACATGGTACCCCACCCACAGCACCACCAACGATCGGCCTACGGCTTTGCCTTTGACCACAAACCTCAAATCTACCGGCCCTCGGCAGCCATTCTCCAATATTGCTCAAAGGGCCCCAAAATCCGAACGACTGAGACTGCAAAACACATGCAAAGAGTGACCACTGAAAACTTTGGCTGGCCCTAACCCTCACATGGTACCCCACCCACAGCACCACCAACGATTGGCCTACGGCTTTGCCTTTGACCACAAACCTCGAATCTACCGGCCCTCGGCAGCCATTCTCCAATATTGCTCAAAGGGCCCCAAAATCCGAACGACTGAGACTGCAAAACACATGCAAAGAGTGACCACTGAAAACTTTGGCTGGCCCTAACCCTCACATGGTACCCCACCCACAGCACCACCAACGATCGGCCTACGGCTTTGCCTTTGACCACAAACCTCGAATCTACCGGCCCTCGGCAGCCATTCTCCAATATTGCTCTGCGGGGCCCCAAAATCCGAACGACTGAGACTGCAAAACACATGCAAAGAGTGACCACTGAAAACTTTGGCTGGCCCTAACCCTCACATGGTACCCCACCCACAGCACCACCAACGATCGGCCTATGGCTTTGCCTTTGACCACAAACCTCGAATCTACCGGCCCTGGGCATCCATTCTCCAATATTGCTCAAAGGGCCCCAAAATCCGAACGACTGAGACTGCAAAACACATGCAAAGAGTGACCACTGAAAACTTTGGCTGGCCCTAACCCTCACATGGTACCCCACCCACAGCACCACCAACGATCGGCCTACGGCTTTGCCTTTGACCACAAACCTCGAATCTACCGGCCCTCGGCAGCCATTCTCCAATATTGCTCAAAGGGCCCCAAAATCCGAACGACTGAGACTGCAAAACACATGCAAAGAGTGACCACTGAAAACTCTTACTGGCCCTAACCCTCACATGGTACCCCACCCACAGCACCACCAACGATCGGCCTACGGCTTTGCGTTTGACCACAAACCTCAAATCTACCGGCCCTCAGCAGCCATTGACCAATATTGCTCAAAGGGCCCCAAAATCCGAACGACTGAGACTGCAAAACACATGCAAAGAGTGACCACTGAAAACTTTGGCTGGCCCTAACCCTCACATGGTACCCCACCCACAGCACCACCAACGATCGGCCTACGGCTTTGCCTTTGACCACAAACCTCGAATCTACCGGCCCTCGGCAGCCATTCTCCAATATTGCTCAAAGGGCCCCAAAATCCGAACGACTGAGACTGCAAAACACATGCAAAGAGTGACCACTGAAAACTTTGGCTGGCCCTAACCCTCACATGGTACCCCACCCACAGCACCACCAACGATCGGCCTACGGCTTTGCCTTTGACCACAAACCTCGAATCTACCGGCCCTCGGCAGCCATTCTCCAATATTGCTCAAAGGGCCCCAAAATCCGAACGACTGAGACTGCAAAACACATGCAAAGAGTGACCACTGAAAACTCTTACTGGCCCTAACCCTCACATGGTACCCCACCCACAGCACCACCAACGATCGGCCTACGGCTTTGCGTTTGACCACAAACCTCAAATCTACCGGCCCTCAGCAGCCATTGACCAATATTGCTCAAAGGGCCCCAAAATCCGAACGACTGAGACTGCAAAACACATGCAAAGAGTGACCACTGAAAACTTTGGCTGGCCCTAACCCTCACATGGTACCCCACCCACAGCACCACCAACGATCGGCCTACGGCTTTGCCTTTGACCACAAACCTCGAATCTACCGGCCCTCGGCAGCCATTCTCCAATATTGCTCAAAGGGCCCCAAAATCCGAACGACTGAGACTGCAAAACACATGCAAAGAGTGACCACTGAAAACTTGGGCTGGCCCTAACCCTCACATGGTACCCCACCCACAGCACCACCAACGATCGGCCTACGGCTTTGCCTTTGACCACAAACCTCGAATCTACCGGCCCTCGGCAGCCATTCTCCAATATTGCTCTGTGGGGCCCCAAAATCCGAACGACTGAGACTGCAAAACACATGCAAAGAGTGACCACTGAAAACTTTGGCTGGCCCTAACCCTCACATGGTACCCCACCCACAGCACCACCAACGATCGGCCTACGGCTTTGCCTTTGACCACAAACCTCGAATCTACTGGCCCTCGGCAGCCATTCTCCAATATTGCTCTGCGGGGCCCCAAAATCCGAACGACTGAGACTGCAAAACACATGCAAAGAGTGACCACTGAAAACTTTGGCTGGCCCTAACCCTCACATGGTACCCCACCCACAGCACCACCAACGATCGGCCTACGGCTTTGCCTTTGACCACAAACCTCGAATCTACCGGCCCTCGGCAGCCATTCTCCAATATTGCTCAAAGGGCCCCAAAATCCGAACGACTGAGACTGCAAAACACATGCAAAGAGTGACCACTGAAAACTTTGGCTGGCCCTAACCCTCACATGGTACCCCACCCACAGCACCACCAACGATCGGCCTACGGCTTTGCCTTTGACCACAAACCTCGAATCTACCGGCCCTCGGCAGCCATTCTCCAATATTGCTCAAAGGGCCCCAAAATCCGAACGACTGAGACTGCAAAACACATGCAAAGAGTGACCACTGAAAACTCTTACTGGCCCTAACCCTCACATGGTACCCCACCCACAGCACCACCAACGATCGGCCTACGGCTTTGCGTTTGACCACAAACCTCAAATCTACCGGCCCTCAGCAGCCATTGACCAATATTGCTCAAAGGGCCCCAAAATCCGAACGACTGAGACTGCAAAACACATGCAAAGAGTGACCACTGAAAACTTTGGCTGGCCCTAACCCTCACATGGTACCCCACCCACAGCACCACCAACGATCGGCCTACGGCTTTGCCTTTGACCACAAACCTCGAATCTACCGGCCCTCGGCAGCCATTCTCCAATATTGCTCAAAGGGCCCCAAAATCCGAACGACTGAGACTGCAAAACACATGCAAAGAGTGACCACTGAAAACTTGGGCTGGCCCTAACCCTCACATGGTACCCCACCCACAGCACCACCAACGATCGGCCTACGGCTTTGCCTTTGACCACAAACCTCGAATCTACCGGCCCTCGGCAGCCATTCTCCAATATTGCTCTGTGGGGCCCCAAAATCCGAACGACTGAGACTGCAAAACACATGCAAAGAGTGACCACTGAAAACTTTGGCTGGCCCTAACCCTCACATGGTACCCCACCCACAGCACCACCAACGATCGGCCTACGGCTTTGCCTTTGACCACAAACCTCGAATCTACTGGCCCTCGGCAGCCATTCTCCAATATTGCTCTGCGGGGCCCCAAAATCCGAACGACTGAGACTGCAAAACACATGCAAAGAGTGACCACTGAAAACTTTGGCTGGCCCTAACCCTCACATGGTACCCCACCCACAGCACCACCAACGATCGGCCTACGGCTTTGCCTTTGACCACAAACCTCGAATCTACCGGCCCTCGGCAGCCATTCTCCAATATTGCTCAAAGGGCCCCAAAATCCGAACGACTGAGACTGCAAAACACATGCAAAGAGTGACCACTGAAAACTTTGGCTGGCCCTAACCCTCACATGGTACCCCACCCACAGCACCACCAACGATCGGCCTACGGCTTTGCGTTTGACCACAAACCTCGAATCTACCGGCCCTCGGCAGCCATTCTCCAATATTGCTCTGTGGGGCCCCAAAATCCGAACGACTGAGACTGCAAAACACATGCAAAGAGTGACCACTGAAAACTTGGGCTGGCCCTAACCCTCACATGGTACCCCACCCACAGCACCACCAACGATCGGCCTACGGCTTTGCCTTTGACCACAAACCTCGAATCTACCGGCCCTCGGCAGCCATTCTCCAATATTGCTCAAAGGGCCCCAAAATCCGAACGACTGAGACTGCAAAACACATGCAAAGAGTGACCACTGAAAACTTTGGCTGGCCCTAACCCTCACATGGTACCCCACCCACAGCACCACCAACGATCGGCCTACGGCTTTGCCTTTGACCACAAACCTCAAATCTACCGGCCCTCGGCAGCCATTCTCCAATATTGCTCAAAGGGCCCCAAAATCCGAACGACTGAGACTGCAAAACACATGCAAAGAGTGACCACTGAAAACTTTGGCTGGCCCTAACCCTCACATGGTACCCCACCCACAGCACCACCAACCATCGGGCTACAGCTTTGCCTTTGACCACAAACCTCGAATCTACCGGCCCTCGGCAGCCATTCTCCAATATTGCTCTGTGGGGCCCCAAAATCCGAACGACTGAGACTGCAAAACACATGCAAAGAGTGACCACTGAAAACTTTGGCTGGCCCTAACCCTCACATGGTACCCCACCCACAGCACCACCAACGATCGGCCTACGGCTTTGCCTTTGACCACAAACCTCAAATCTACCGGCCCTCGGCAGCCATTCTCCAATATTGCTCAAAGGGCCCCAAAATCCGAACGACTGAGACTGCAAAACACATGCAAAGAGTGACCACTGAAAACTTTGGCTGGCCCTAACCCTCACATGGTACCCCACCCACAGCACCACCAACGATCGGCCCACGGCTTTGCATTTGACCACAAGCCTCGAATCTACCGGCCCTCGGCAGCCATTCTCCAATATTGCTCTGTGGGGCCCCAAAATCCGAACGACTGAGACTGCAAAACACATGCAAAGAGTGACCACTGAAAACTTTGGCTGGCCCTAACCCTCACATGGTACCCCACCCACAGCACCACCAACGATCGGCCTACGGCTTTGCCTTTGACCACAAACCTCGAATCTACCGGCCCTCGGCAGCCATTCTCCAATATTGCTCTGCGGGGCCCCAAAATCCGAACGACTGAGACTGCAAAACACATGCAAAGAGTGACCACTGAAAACTTTGGCTGGCCCTAACCCTCACATGGTACCCCACCCACAGCACCACCAACGATCGGCCTACGGCTTTGCCTTTGACCACAAACCTCGAATCTACCGGCCCTCGGCAGCCATTCTCCAATATTGCTCAAAGGGCCCCAAAATCCGAACGACTGAGACTGCAAAACACATGCAAAGAGTGACCACTGAAAACTTTGGCTGGCCCTAACCCTCACATGGTACCCCACCCACAGCGTCACCAACGATCGGCCTACGGCTTTGCCTTTGACCACAAACCTCGAATCTACCGGCCCTCGGCAGCCATTCTCCAATATTGCTCTGTGGGGCCCCAAAATCCGAACGACTGAGACTGCAAAACACATGCAAAGAGTGACCACTGAAAACTTTGGCTGGCCCTAACCCTCACATGGTACCCCACCCACAGCACCACCAACGATCGGCCTACGGCTTTGCCTTTGACCACAAACCTCGAATCTACCGGCCCTCGGCAGCCATTCTCCAATATTGCTCTGTGGGGCCCCAAAATCCGAACGACTGAGACTGCAAAACACATGCAAAGAGTGACCACTGAAAACTTTGGCTGGCCCTAACCCTCACATGGTACCCCACCCACAGCACCACCAACGATCGGCCTACGGCTTTGCCTTTGACCACAAACCTCGAATCTACCGGCCCTCGGCAGCCATTCTCCAATATTGCTCAAAGGGCCCCAAAATCCGAACGACTGAGACTGCAAAACACATGCAAAGAGTGACCACTGAAAACTTTGGCTGGCCCTAACCCTCACATGGTACCCAACCCACAGCACCACCAACGATCGGCCTGCGGCTTTGCCTTTGACCACAAACCTCGAATCTACCTGCCCTCGGCAGCCATTCTCCAATATTGCTCTGTGGGGCCCCAAAATCCGAACGACTGAGACTGCAAAACACATGCAAAGAGTGACCACTGAAAACTTTGGCTGGCCCTAACCCTCACATGGTACCCCACCCACAGCACCACCAACGATCGGCCTACAGCTTTGCGTTTGACCACAAACCTCGAATCTACCGGCCCTCGGCAGCCATTCTCCAATATTGCTCTGTGGGGCCCCAAAATCCGAACGACTGAGACTGCAAAACACATGCAAAGAGTGACCACTGAAAACTTTGGCTGGCCCTAACCCTCACATGGTACCCCACCCACAGCACCACCAACGATCGGCCCACGGCTTTGCATTTGACCACAAACTTCGAATCTACCGGCCCTCGGCAGCCATTCTCCAATATTGCTCTGTGGGGCCCCAAAATCTGAACGACTGAGACTGCAAAACACATGCAAAGAGTGACCACTGAAAACTTTGGCTGGCCCTAACCCTCACATGGTACCCCACCCACAGCACCACCAACCATCGGCCTACAGCTTTGCCTTTGACCACAAACCTCGAATCTACCGGCCCTCAGCAGCCATTCTCCAATATTGCTCTGTGGGGCCCCAAAATCCGAACGACTGAGACTGCAAAACACATGCAAAGAGTGACCACTGAAAACTTTGGCTGGCCCTAACCCTCACATGGTACCCCACCCACAGCACCACCAACGATCGGCCTACGGCTTTGCCTTTGACCACAAACCTCAAATCTACCGGCCCTCGGCAGCCATTCTCCAATATTGCTCAAAGGGCCCCAAAATCCGAACGACTGAGACTGCAAAACACATGCAAAGAGTGACCACTGAAAACTTTGGCTGGCCCTAACCCTCACATGGTACCCCACCCACAGCACCACCAACGATCGGCCCACGGCTTTGCATTTGACCACAAACCTCGAATCTACCGGCCCTCGGCAGCCATTCTCCAATATTGCTCTGTGGGCCCCCAAAATCCGAACGACTGAGACTGCAAAACACATGCAAAGAGTGACCACTGAAAACTTTGGCTGGCCCTAACCCTCACATGGTACCCCACCCACAGCACCACCAACGATCGGCCTACGGCTTTGCGTTTGAGCACAAACCCCGAATCTACCAGCCCTCGGCAGCCATTCTCCAATATTGCTCTGTGGGGCCCCAAAATCCGAACAACTGAGACTGCAAAACACATGCAAAGAGTGACCACTGAAAACTTTGGCTGGCCCTAACCCTCACATGGTACCCCACCCACAGCACCACCAACGATCGGCCTACGGCTTTGCCTTTGACCACAAACCTCGAATCTACCGGCCCTCGGCAGCCATTCTCCAATATTGCTCAAAGGGCCCCAAAATCCGAACGACTGAGACTGCAAAACACATGCAAAGAGTGACCACTGAAAACTTTGGCTGGCCCTAACCCTCACATGGTACCCAACCCACAGCACCACCAACGATCGGCCTGCGGCTTTGCCTTTGACCACAAACCTCGAATCTACCGGCCCTCGGCAGCCATTCTCCAATATTGCTCTGTGGGGCCCCAAAATCCGAACGACTGAGACTGCAAAACACATGCAAAGAGTGACCACTGAAAACTTTGGCTGGCCCTAACCCTCACATGGTACCCCACCCACAGCACCACCAACGATCGGCCTACAGCTTTGCGTTTGACCACAAACCTCGAATCTACCGGCCCTCGGCAGCCATTCTCCAATATTGCTCTGTGGGGCCCCAAAATCCGAACGACTGAGACTGCAAAACACATGCAAAGAGTGACCACTGAAAACTTTGGCTGGCCCTAACCCTCACATGGTACCCCACCCACAGCACCACCAACGATCGGCCTACGGCTTTGCCTTTGACCACAAACCTCAAATCTACCGGCCCTCGGCAGCCATTCTCCAATATTGCTCAAAGGGCCCCAAAATCCGAACGACTGAGACTGCAAAACACATGCAAAGAGTGACCACTGAAAACTTTGGCTGGCCCTAACCCTCACATGGTACCCCACCCACAGCACCACCAACGATCGGCCCACGGCTTTGCATTTGACCACAAACCTCGAATCTACCAGCCCTCGGCAGCCATTCTCCAATATTGCTCTGTGGGGCCCCAAAATCCGAACGACTGAGACTGCAAAACACATGCAAAGAGTGACCACCGAAAACTTTGGCTGGCCCTAACCCTCACATGGTACCCCACCCACAGCACCACCAACGATCGGCCTATGGCTTTGCGTTTGACCACAAACCTCGAATCTACCAGCCCTCGGCAGCCATTGACCAATATTGCTCAAAGGGCCCCAAAATCCGAACGACTGAGACTGCAAAACACATGCAAAGAGTGACCACTGAAAACTTTGGCTGGCCCTAACCCTCACATGGTACCCCACCCACAGCACCACCAACGATCGGCCTACGGCTTTGCGTTTGACCACAAACCTCGAATCTACCAGCCCTTGGCAGCCATTCTCCAATATTGCTCAAAGGGCCCCAAAATCCGAACGACTGAGACTGCAAAACACATGCAAAGAGTGACCACTGAAAACTTTGGCTGGCCCTAACCCTCACATGGTACCCCACCCACAGCACCACCAACGATCGGCCTACGGCTTTGCCTTTGACCACAAACCTCGAATCTACCAGCCCTCGGCAGCCATTCTCCAATATTGCTCAAAGGGCCCCAAAATCCGAACGACTGAGACTGCAAAACACATGCAAAGAGTGACCACTGAAAACTTTGGCTGGCCCTAACCCTCACATGGTACCCCACCCACAGAACCACCAACGATCGGCCTACGGCTTTGCCTTTGACCACAAACCTCGAATCTACCGGCCCTCGGCAGCCATTCTCCAATATTGCTCAAAGGGCCCCAAAATCCGAACGACTGAGACTGCAAAACACATGCAAAGAGTGACCACTGAAAACTTTGGCTGGACCTAACCCTCACATGGTACCCCACCCACAGCACCACCAACGATCGGCCTACGGCTTTGCCTTTGACCACAAACCTCGAATCTACCGGCCCTCGGCAGCCATTCTCCAATATTGCTCAAAGGGCCCCAAAATCCGAACGACTGAGACTGCAAAACACATGCAAAGAGTGACCACTGAAAACTTTGGCTGGCCCTAACCCTCACATGGTACCCCACCCACATCACCACCAATGATCGGCCTACGGCTTTGCGTTTGAGCACAAACCCCGAATCTACCAGCCCTCGGCAGCCATTCTCCAATATTGCTCAAAGGGCCCCAAAATCCGAACGACTGAGACTGCAAAAGACATGCAAAGAGTGACCACTGAAAACTTTGGCTGGCCCTAACTCTCACATGGTACCCCACCCACAGCACCACCAACGATCGGCCTACGGCTTTGCCTTTGACCACAAACCTCGAATCTACCGGCCCTCGGCAGCCATTCTCCAATATTGCTCTGTGGGGCCCCAAAATCCGAACGACTGAGACTGCAAAACACATGCAAAGAGTGACCACTGAAAACTTTGGCTGGCCCTAACCCTCACATGGTACCCCACCCACAGCACCACCAACGATCGGCCTACGGCTTTGCCTTTGACCACAAACCTCGAATCTACCGGCCCTCGGCAGCCATTCTCCAATATTGCTCAAAGGGCCCCAAAATCCGAACGACTGAGACTGCAAAACACATGCAAAGAGTGACCACTGAA
Source organism: Heliangelus exortis (assembly GCF_036169615.1). Lineage (NCBI taxonomy): Eukaryota > Metazoa > Chordata > Aves > Apodiformes > Trochilidae > Heliangelus > Heliangelus exortis. Next base: position 10,778,580 of record NC_092443.1, read on the forward strand.
AACTCTTACTGGCCCTAACCCTCACATGGTACCCCACCCACAGCACCACCAACGATCGGCCTACGGCTTTGCGTTTGACCACAAACCTCAAATCTACCGGCCCTCAGCAGCCATTGACCAATATTGCTCAAAGGGCCCCAAAATCCGAACGACTGAGACTGCAAAACACATGCAAAGAGTGACCACTGAAAACTTTGGCTGGCCCTAACCCTCACATGGTACCCCACCCACAGCACCACCAACGATCGGCCTACGGCTTTGCCTTTAACAACAAACCTCGAATCTACCGGCCCTCGGCAGCCATTCTCCAATATTGCTCAAAGGGCCCCAAAATCCGAACGACTGAGACTGCAAAACACATGCAAAGAGTGACCACTGAAAACTTTGGCTGGCCCTAACCCTCACATGGTACCCCACCCACAGCACCACCAACGATCGGCCTACGGCTTTGCCTTTGACCACAAACCTCAAATCTACCGGCCCTCGGCAGCCATTCTCCAATATTGCTCAAAGGGCCCCAAAATCCGAACGACTGAGACTGCAAAACACATGCAAAGAGTGACCACTGAAAACTTTGGCTGGCCCTAACCCTCACATGGTACCCCACCCACAGCACCACCAACGATCGGCCTACGGCTTTGCCTTTGACCACAAACCTCAAATCTACCGGCCCTCAGCAGCCATTCTCCAATATTGCTCAAAGGGCCCCAAAATCCGAACGACTGAGACTGCAAAACACATGCAAAGAGTGACCACTGAAAACTTTGGCTGGCCCTAACCCTCACATGGTACCCCACCCACAGCACCACCAACGATCGGCCTACGGCTTTGCGTTTGACCACAAACCTCGAATCTACCGGCCCTCGGCAGCCATTCTCCAATATTGCTCAAAGGGCCCCAAAATCCGAACGACTGAGACTGCAAAACACATGCAAAGAGTGACCACTGAAAACTTTGGCTGGCCCTAACCCTCACATGGTACCCCACCCACAGCACCACCAACGATCGGCCTACGGCTTTGCGTTTGACCACAAATCTCGAATCTACCAGCCCTCGGCAGCCATTCTCCAATATTGCTCTGTGGGGCCCCAAAATCCGAACGACTGAGACTGCAAAACACATGCAAAGAGTGACCACTGAAAACTTTGGCTGGCCCTAACCCTCACATGGTACCCCACCCACAGCACCACCAACGATCGGCCTACGGCTTTGCCTTTGACCACAAACCTCGAATCTACCGGCCCTCGGCAGCCATTCTCCAATATTGCTCAAAGGGCCCCAAAATCCGAACGACTGAGACTGCAAAACACATGCAAAGAGTGACCACTGAAAACTCTTACTGGCCCTAACCCTCACATGGTACCCCACCCACAGCACCACCAACGATCGGCCTACGGCTTTGCCTTTGACCACAAACCTCGAATCTACCGGCCCTCGGCAGCCATTCTCCAATATTGCTCAAAGGGCCCCAAAATCCGAACGACTGAGACTGCAAAACACATGCAAAGAGTGACCACTGAAAACTTTGGCTGGCCCTAACCCTCACATGGTACCCCACCCACAGCACCACCAACGATTGGCCTACGGCTTTGCGTTTGACCACAAACCTCGAATATACCGGCCCTCGGCAGCCATTCTCCAATATTGCTCAAAGGGCCCCAAAATCCGAACGACTGAGACTGCAAAACACATGCAAAGAGTGACCACTGAAAACTTTGGCTGGCCCTAACCCTCACATGGTACCCCACCCACAGCACCACCAATGATCGGCCTACGGCTTTGCGTTTGAGCACAAACCCCGAATCTACCAGCCCTCGGCAGCCATTCTCCAATATTGCTCAAAGGGCCCCAAAATCCGAACGACTGAGACTGCAAAACACATGCAAAGAGTGACCACTGAAAACTTTGGCTGGCCCTAACCCTCACATGGTACCCCACCCACAGCACCACCAACGATTGGCCTACGGCTTTGCGTTTGACCACAAACCTCGAATCTACCGGCCCTCGGCAGCCATTCTCCAATATTGCTCAAAGGGCCCCAAAATCCGAACGACTGAGACTGCAAAACACATGCAAAGAGTGACCACTGAAAACTTTGGCTGGCCCTAACCCTCACATGGTACCCCACCCACAGCACCACCAACGATCGGCCTACGGCTTTGCCTTTGACCACAAACCTCGAATCTACCGGCCCTCGGCAGCCATTCTCCAATATTGCTCTGTGGGGCCCCAAAATCCGAACGACTGAGACTGCAAAACACATGCAAAGAGTGACCACTGAAAACTCTTACTGGCCCTAACCCTCACATGGTACCCCACCCACAGCAACACCAACGATCGGCCTACGGCTTTGCGTTTGACCACAAACCTCAAATCTACCGGCCCTCAGCAGACATTGACCAATATTGCTCAAAGGGCCCCAAAATCCGAACGACTGAGACTGCAAAACACATGCAAAGAGTGACCACTGAAAACTTTGGCTGGCCCTAACCCTCACATGGTACCCCACCCACAGCACCACCAACGATCGGCCTACGGCTTTGCCTTTGACCACAAACCTCGAATCTACCGGCCCTCGGCAGCCATTCTCCAATATTGCTCTGCGGGGCCCCAAAATCCGAACGACTGAGACTGCAAAACACATGCAAAGAGTGACCACTGAAAACTTTGGCTGGCCCTAACCCTCACATGGTACCCCACCCACAGCACCACCAACGATCGGCCTACGGCTTTGCCTTTGACCACAAACCTCGAATCTACCGGCCCTCGGCAGCCATTCTCCAATATTGCTCAAAGGGCCCCAAAATCCGAATGACTGAGACTGCAAAACACATGCAAAGAGTGACCACTGAAAACTTTGGCTGGCCCTAACCCTCACATGGTACCCCACCCACAGCACCACCAACCATCGGCCTACGCCTTTGCCTTTGACCACAAACCTCGAATCTACCGGCCCTCGGCAGCCATTCCCCAATATTGCTCAAAGGGCCCCAAAATCCGAACGACTGAGACTGCAAAACACATGCAAAGAGTGACCACTGAAAACTTTGGCTGGCCCTAACCCTCACATGGTACCCCACCCACAGAACCACCAACGATCGGCCTACGGCTTTGCGTTTGACCACAAACCTCGAATCTACCGGCCCTCGGCAGCCATTCTCCAATATTGCTCTGTGGGGCCCCAAAATCCGAACGACTGAGACTGCAAAACACATGCAAAGAGTGACCACCGAAAACTTTGGCTGGCCCTAACCCTCACATGGTACCCCACCCACAGCACCACCAACGATCGGCCCACGGCTTTGCATTTGACCACAAACCTCGAATCTACCGGCCCTCGGCAGCCATTCTCCAATATTGCTCTGTGGGGCCCCAAAATCTGAACGACTGAGACTGCAAAACACATGCAAAGAGTGACCACTGAAAACTTTGGCTGGCCCTAACCCTCACATGGTACCCCACCCACAGCACCACCAACCATCGGCCTACAGCTTTGCCTTTGACCACAAACCTCGAATCTACCGGCCCTCAGCAGCCATTCTCCAATATTGCTCTGTGGGGCCCCAAAATCCGAACGACTGAGACTGCAAAACACATGCAAAGAGTGACCACTGAAAACTTTGGCTGGCCCTAACCCTCACATGGTACCCCACCCACAGCACCACCAACGATCGGCCTACGGCTTTGCCTTTGACCACAAACCTCAAATCTACCGGCCCTCGGCAGCCATTCTCCAATATTGCTCAAAGGGCCCCAAAATCCGAACGACTGAGACTGCAAAACACATGCAAAGAGTGACCACTGAAAACTTTGGCTGGCCCTAACCCTCACATGGTACCCCACCCACAGCACCACCAACGATCGGCCCACGGCTTTGCATTTGACCACAAACCTCGAATCTACCGGCCCTCGGCAGCCATTCTCCAATATTGCTCTGTGGGCCCCCAAAATCCGAACGACTGAGACTGCAAAAGACATGCAAAGAGTGACCACTGAAAACTTTGGCTGGCCCTAACCCTCACATGGTACCCCACCCACAGCGCCACCAACGATCGGCCTACGGCTTTGCCTTTGACCACAAACCTCGAATCTACCGGCCCTCGGCAGCCATTCTCCAATATTGCTCTGTGGGGCCCCAAAATCCGAACAACTGAGACTGCAAAACACATGCAAAGAGTGACCACTGAAAACTTTGGCTGGCCCTAACCCTCACATGGTACCCCACCCACAGCACCACCAACGATCGGCCTACAGCTTTGCGTTTGACCACAAACCTCGAATCTACCGGCCCTCGGCAGCCATTCTCCAATATTGCTCTGTGGGGCCCCAAAATCCGAACGACTGAGACTGCAAAACACATGCAAAGAGTGACCACTGAAAACTTTGGCTGGCCCTAACCCCCACATGGTACCCCACCCACAGCGCCACCAACGATCGGCCTACGGCTTTGCCTTTGACCACAAACCTCGAATCTACCGGCCCTCGGCAGCCATTCTCCAATATTGCTCTGTGGGGCCCCAAAATCCGAACGACTGAGACTGCAAAACACATGCAAAGAGTGACCACTGAAAACTTTGGCTGGCCCTAACCCTCACATGGTACCCCACCCACAGCACCACCAACGATCGGCCTACAGCTTTGCGTTTGACCACAAACCTCGAATCTACCGGCCCTCGGCAGCCATTCTCCAATATTGCTCTGTGGGGCCCCAAAATCCGAACGACTGAGACTGCAAAACACATGCAAAGAGTGACCACTGAAAACTTTGGCTGGCCCTAACCCTCACATGGTACCCCACCCACAGCACCACCAACGATCGGCCCACGGCTTTGCATTTGACCACAAACCTCGAATCTACCGGCCCTCGGCAGCCATTCTCCAATATTGCTCTGTGGGGCCCCAAAATCCGAACGACTGAGACTGCAAAACACATGCAAAGAGTGACCACTGAAAACTTTGGCTGGCCCTAACCCTCACATGGTACCCCACCCACAGCACCACCAACGATCGGCCTACGGCTTTGCCTTTGACCACAAACCTCAAATCTACCGGCCCTCGGCAGCCATTCTCCAATATTGCTCAAAGGGCCCCAAAATCCGAACGACTGAGACTGCAAAACACATGCAAAGAGTGACCACTGAAAACTTTGGCTGGCCCTAACCCTCACATGGTACCCCACCCACAGCACCACCAACGATCGGCCCACGGCTTTGCATTTGACCACAAACCTCAAATCTACCGGCCCTCGGCAGCCATTCTCCAATATTGCTCTGTGGGCCCCCAAAATCCGAACGACTGAGACTGCAAAACACATGCAAAGAGTGACCACTGAAAACTTTGGCTGGCCCTAACCCTCACATGGTACCCCACCCACAGCACCACCAATGATCGGCCTACGGCTTTGCGTTTGAGCACAAACCCCGAATCTACCAGCCCTCGGCAGCCATTCTCCAATATTGCTCAAAGGGCCCCAAAATCCGAACGACTGAGACTGCAAAACACATGCAAAGAGTGACCACTGAAAACTTTGGCTGGCCCTAACCCTCACATGGTACCCCACCCACAGCACCACCAACGATTGGCCTACGGCTTTGCGTTTGACCACAAACCTCGAATCTACCGGCCCTCGGCAGCCATTCTCCAATATTGCTCAAAGGGCCCCAAAATCCGAACGACTGAGACTGCAAAACACATGCAAAGAGTGACCACTGAAAACTTTGGCTGGCCCTAACCCTCACATGGTACCCCACCCACAGCACCACCAACGATCGGCCTACGGCTTTGCCTTTGACCACAAACCTCGAATCTACCGGCCCTCGGCAGCCATTCTCCAATATTGCTCAAAGGGCCCCAAAATCCGAACGACTGAGACTGCAAAACACATGCAAAGAGTGACCACTGAAAACTTTGGCTGGCCCTAACCCTCACATGGTACCCCACCCACAGCACCACCAACGATCGGCCTACGGCTTTGCCTTTGACCACAAACCTCGAATCTACCGGCCCTCGGCAGCCATTCTCCAATATTGCTCAAAGGGCCCCAAAATCCGAACGACTGAGACTGCAAAACACATGCAAAGAGTGACCACTGAAAACTTTGGCTGGCCCTAACCCTCACATGGTACCCCACCCACAGCACCACCAACGATCGGCCCACGGCTTTGCCTTTGACCACAAACCTCGAATCTACCGGCCCTCGGCAGCCATTCTCCAATATTGCTCAAAGGGCCCCAAAATCCGAACGACTGAGACTGCAAAACACATGCAAAGAGTGACCACTGAAAACTTTGGCTGGCCCTAACCCTCACATGGTACCCCACCCACAGCACCACCAACGATCGGCCTACGGCTTTGCCTTTGACCACAAACCTCGAATCTACCGGCCCTCGGCAGCCATTCTCCAATATTGCTCTGCGGGGCCCCAAAATCCGAACGACTGAGACTGCAAAACACATGCAAAGAGTGACCACTGAAAACTTTGGCTGGCCCTAACCCTCACATGGTACCCCACCCACAGCACCACCAACGATCGGCCTACGGCTTTGCCTTTGACCACAAACCTCGAATCTACCGGCCCTCGGCAGCCATTCTCCAATATTGCTCAAAGGGCCCCAAAATCCGAATGACTGAGACTGCAAAACACATGCAAAGAGTGACCACTGAAAACTTTGGCTGGCCCTAACCCTCACATGGTACCCCACCCACAGCACCACCAACCATCGGCCTACGCCTTTGCCTTTGACCACAAACCTCGAATCTACCGGCCCTCGGCAGCCATTCCCCAATATTGCTCAAAGGGCCCCAAAATCCGAACGACTGAGACTGCAAAACACATGCAAAGAGTGACCACTGAAAACTTTGGCTGGCCCTAACCCTCACATGGTACCCCACCCACAGCACCACCAACCATCGGCCTACGGCTTTGCCTTTGACCACAAACCTCGAATCTACCGGCCCTCGGCAGCCATTCTCCAATATTGCTCTGTGGGGCCCCAAAATCCGAACGACTGAGACTGCAAAACACATGCAAAGAGTGACCACCGAAAACTTTGGCTGGCCCTAACCCTCACATGGTACCCCACCCACAGCACCACCAACGATCGGCCCACGGCTTTGCATTTGACCACAAACCTCGAATCTACCGGCCCTCGGCAGCCATTCTCCAATATTGCTCTGTGGGGCCCCAAAATCTGAACGACTGAGACTGCAAAACACATGCAAAGAGTGACCACTGAAAACTTTGGCTGGCCCTAACCCTCACATGGTACCCCACCCACAGCACCACCAACCATCGGCCTACAGCTTTGCCTTTGACCACAAACCTCGAATCTACCGGCCCTCAGCAGCCATTCTCCAATATTGCTCTGTGGGGCCCCAAAATCCGAACGACTGAGACTGCAAAACACATGCAAAGAGTGACCACTGAAAACTTTGGCTGGCCCTAACCCTCACATGGTACCCCACCCACAGCACCACCAACGATCGGCCTACGGCTTTGCCTTTGACCACAAACCTCAAATCTACCGGCCCTCGGCAGCCATTCTCCAATATTGCTCAAAGGGCCCCAAAATCCGAACGACTGAGACTGCAAAACACATGCAAAGAGTGACCACTGAAAACTTTGGCTGGCCCTAACCCTCACATGGTACCCCACCCACAGCACCACCAACGATCGGCCCACGGCTTTGCATTTGACCACAAACCTCGAATCTACCGGCCCTCGGCAGCCATTCTCCAATATTGCTCTGTGGGCCCCCAAAATCCGAACGACTGAGACTGCAAAACACATGCAAAGAGTGACCACTGAAAACTTTGGCTGGCCCTAACCCTCACATGGTACCCCACCCACAGCACCACCAACGATCGGCCTACGGCTTTGCCTTTGACCACAAACCTCGAATCTACCGGCCCTCGGCAGCCATTCTCCAATATTGCTCTGTGGGGCCCCAAAATCCGAACAACTGAGACTGCAAAACACATGCAAAGAGTGACCACTGAAAACTTTGGCTGGCCCTAACCCTCACATGGTACCCCACCCACAGCACCACCAACGATCGGCCTACAGCTTTGCGTTTGACCACAAACCTCGAATCTACCGGCCCTCGGCAGCCATTCTCCAATATTGCTCTGTGGGGCCCCAAAATCCGAACGACTGAGACTGCAAAACACATGCAAAGAGTGACCACTGAAAACTTTGGCTGGCCCTAACCCCCACATGGTACCCCACCCACAGCGCCACCAACGATCGGCCTACGGCTTTGCCTTTGACCACAAACCTCGAATCTACCGGCCCTCGGCAGCCATTCTCCAATATTGCTCTGTGGGGCCCCAAAATCCGAACGACTGAGACTGCAAAACACATGCAAAGAGTGACCACTGAAAACTTTGGCTGGCCCTAACCCTCACATGGTACCCCACCCACAGCACCACCAACGATCGGCCTACAGCTTTGCGTTTGACCACAAACCTCGAATCTACCGGCCCTCGGCAGCCATTCTCCAATATTGCTCTGTGGGGCCCCAAAATCCGAACGACTGAGACTGCAAAACACATGCAAAGAGTGACCACTGAAAACTTTGGCTGGCCCTAACCCTCACATGGTACCCCACCCACAGCACCACCAACGATCGGCCCACGGCTTTGCATTTGACCACAAACCTCGAATCTACCGGCCCTCGGCAGCCATTCTCCAATATTGCTCTGTGGGGCCCCAAAATCTGAACGACTGAGACTGCAAAACACATGCAAAGAGTGACCACTGAAAACTTTGGCTGGCCCTAACCCTCACATGGTACCCCACCCACAGCACCACCAACCATCGGCCTACAGCTTTGCCTTTGACCACAAACCTCGAATCTACCGGCCCTCAGCAGCCATTCTCCAATATTGCTCTGTGGGGCCCCAAAATCCGAACGACTGAGACTGCAAAACACATGCAAAGAGTGACCACTGAAAACTTTGGCTGGCCCTAACCCTCACATGGTACCCCACCCACAGCACCACCAACCATCGGCCTACGGCTTTGCCTTTGACCACAAACCTCAAATCTACCGGCCCTCGGCAGCCATTCTCCAATATTGCTCAAAGGGCCCCAAAATCCGAACGACTGAGACTGCAAAACACATGCAAAGAGTGACCACTGAAAACTTTGGCTGGCCCTAACCCTCACATGGTACCCCACCCACAGCACCACCAACGATCGGCCCACGGCTTTGCATTTGACCACAAACCTCAAATCTACCGGCCCTCGGCAGCCATTCTCCAATATTGCTCTGTGGGCCCCCAAAATCCGAACGACTGAGACTGCAAAACACATGCAAAGAGTGACCACTGAAAACTTTGGCTGGCCCTAACCCTCACATGGTACCCCACCCACAGCACCACCAACGATCGGCCTACGGCTTTGCCTTTGACCACAAACCTCGAATCTACCGGCCCTCGGCAGCCATTCTCCAATATTGCTCTGTGGGGCCCCAAAATCCGAACAACTGAGACTGCAAAACACATGCAAAGAGTGACCACTGAAAACTTTGGCTGGCCCTAACCCTCACATGGTACCCCACCCACAGCACCACCAACGATCGGCCTACAGCTTTGCGTTTGACCACAAACCTCGAATCTACCGGCCCTCGGCAGCCATTCTCCAATATTGCTCTGTGGGGCCCCAAAATCCGAACGACTGAGACTGCAAAACACATGCAAAGAGTGACCACTGAAAACTTTGGCTGGCCCTAACCCTCACATGGTACCCCACCCACAGCGCCACCAACGATCGGCCTACGGCTTTGCCTTTGACCACAAACCTCGAATCTACCGGCCCTCGGCAGCCATTCTCCAATATTGCTCTGTGGGGCCCCAAAATCCGAACGACTGAGACTGCAAAACACATGCAAAGAGTGACCACTGAAAACTTTGGCTGGCCCTAACCCTCACATGGTACCCCACCCACAGCACCACCAACGATCGGCCTACGGCTTTGCCTTTGACCACAAACCTCGAATCTACCGGCCCTCGGCAGCCATTCTCCAATATTGCTCTGTGGGGCCCCAAAATCCGAACGACTGAGACTGCAAAACACATGCAAAGAGTGACCACTGAAAACTTTGGCTGGCCCTAACCCTCACATGGTACCCCACCCACAGCACCACCAACGATCGGCCTACGGCTTTGCCTTTGACCACAAACCTCGAATCTACCGGCCCTCGGCAGCCATTCTCCAATATTGCTCAAAGGGCCCCAAAATCCGAACGACTGAGACTGCAAAACACATGCAAAGAGTGACCACTGAAAACTTTGGCTGGCCCTAACCCTCACATGGTACCCAACCCACAGCACCACCAACGATCGGCCTGCGGCTTTGCCTTTGACCACAAACCTCGAATCTACCGGCCCTCGGCAGCCATTCTCCAATATTGCTCTGTGGGGCCCCAAAATCCGAACGACTGAGACTGCAAAACACATGCAAAGAGTGACCACTGAAAACTTTGGCTGGCCCTAACCCTCACATGGTACCCCACCCACAGCACCACCAACGATCGGCCTACAGCTTTGCGTTTGACCACAAACCTCGAATCTACCGGCCCTCGGCAGCCATTCTCCAATATTGCTCTGTGGGGCCCCAAAATCCGAACGACTGAGACTGCAAAACACATGCAAAGAGTGACCACTGAAAACTTTGGCTGGCCCTAACCCTCACATGGTACCCCACCCACAGCACCACCAACGATCGGCCCACGGCTTTGCATTTGACCACAAACCTCGAATCTACCGGCCCTCGGCAGCCATTCTCCAATATTGCTCTGTGGGGCCCCAAAATCCGAACGACTGAGACTGCAAAACACATGCAAAGAGTGACCACTGAAAACTTTGGCTGGCCCTAACCCTCACATGGTACCCCACCCACAGCACCACCAACCATCGGCCTACAGCTTTGCCTTTGACCACAAACCTCGAATCTACCGGCCCTCAGCAGCCATTCTCCAATATTGCTCTGTGGGGCCCCAAAATCCGAACGACTGAGACTGCAAAACACATGCAAAGAGTGACCACTGAAAACTTTGGCTGGCCCTAACCCTCACATGGTACCCCACCCACAGCACCACCAACGATCGGCCTACGGCTTTGCCTTTGACCACAAACCTCAAATCTACCGGCCCTCGGCAGCCATTCTCCAATATTGCTCAAAGGGCCCCAAAATCCGAACGACTGAGACTGCAAAACACATGCAAAGAGTGACCACTGAAAACTTTGGCTGGCCCTAACCCTCACATGGTACCCCACCCACAGCACCACCAACGATCGGCCCACGGCTTTGCATTTGACCACAAACCTCGAATCTACCGGCCCTCGGCAGCCATTCTCCAATATTGCTCTGTGGGCCCCCAAAATCCGAACGACTGAGACTGCAAAACACATGCAAAGAGTGACCACTGAAAACTTTGGCTGGCCCTAACCCTCACATGGTACCCCACCCACAGCACCACCAACGATCGGCCTACGGCTTTGCCTTTGACCACAAACCTCGAATCTACCGGCCCTCGGCAGCCATTCTCCAATATTGCTCTGTGGGGCCCCAAAATCCGAACAACTGAGACTGCAAAACACATGCAAAGAGTGACCACTGAAAACTTTGGCTGGCCCTAACCCTCACATGGTACCCCACCCACAGCACCACCAACCATCGGCCTACAGCTTTGCGTTTGACCACAAACCTCGAATCTACCGGCCCTCGGCAGCCATTCTCCAATATTGCTCTGTGGGGCCCCAAAATCCGAACGACTGAGACTGCAAAACACATGCAAAGAGTGACCACTGAAAACTTTGGCTGGCCCTAACCCTCACATGGTACCCCACCCACAGCACCACCAACGATCGGCCTACGGCTTTGCCTTTGACCACAAACCTCGAATCTACCGGCCCTCGGCAGCCATTCTCCAATATTGCTCAAAGGGCCCCAAAATCCGAACGACTGAGACTGCAAAACACATGCAAAGAGTGACCACTGAAAACTTTGGCTGGCCCTAACCCTCACATGGTACCCCACCCACAGCACCACCAACGATCGGCCTACGGCTTTGCCTTTGACCACAAACCTCGAATCTACCGGCCCTCGGCAGCCATTCTCCAATATTGCTCTGTGGGGCCCCAAAATCCGAACGACTGAGACTGCAAAACACATGCAAAGAGTGACCACTGAAAACTTTGGCTGGCCCTAACCCTCACATGGTACCCCACCCACAGCACCACCAACGATCGGCCTACGGCTTTGCCTTTGACCACAAACCTCGAATCTACCGGCCCTCGGCAGCCATTCTCCAATATTGCTCAAAGGGCCCCAAAATCCGAACGACTGAGACTGCAAAACACATGCAAAGAGTGACCACTGAAAACTCTTACTGGCCCTAACCCTCACATGGTACCCAACCCACAGCACCACCAACGATCGGCCTGCGGCTTTGCCTTTGACCACAAACCTCGAATCTACCGGCCCTCGGCAGCCATTCTCCAATATTGCTCTGTGGGGCCCCAAAATCCGAACGACTGAGACTGCAAAACACATGCAAAGAGTGACCACTGAAAACTTTGGCTGGCCCTAACCCTCACATGGTACCCCACCCACAGCACCACCAACGATCGGCCTACAGCTTTGCGTTTGACCACAAACCTCGAATCTACCGGCCCTCGGCAGCCATTCTCCAATATTGCTCTGTGGGGCCCCAAAATCCGAACGACTGAGACTGCAAAACACATGCAAAGAGTGACCACTGAAAACTTTGGCTGGCCCTAACCCTCACATGGTACCCCACCCACAGCACCACCAACGATCGGCCTACGGCTTTGCCTTTGACCACAAACCTCAAATCTACCGGCCCTCGGCAGCCATTCTCCAATATTGCTCAAAGGGCCCCAAAATCCGAACGACTGAGACTGCAAAACACATGCAAAGAGTGACCACTGAAAACTTTGGCTGGCCCTAACCCTCACATGGTACCCCACCCACAGCACCACCAACGATCGGCCCACGGCTTTGCATTTGACCACAAACCTCGAATCTACCAGCCCTCGGCAGCCATTCTCCAATATTGCTCTGTGGGGCCCCAAAATCTGAACGACTGAGACTGCAAAACACATGCAAAGAGTGACCACCGAAAACTTTGGCTGGCCCTAACCCTCACATGGTACCCCACCCACAGAACCACCAACGATCGGCCTACGGCTTTGCGTTTGACCACAAACCTCGAATCTACCGGCCCTCGGCAGCCATTCTCCAATATTGCTCAAAGGGCCCCAAAATCCGAACGACTGAGACTGCAAAACACATGCAAAGAGTGACCACTGAAAACTTTGGCTGGACCTAACCCTCACATGGTACCCCACCCACAGCACCACCAACGATCGGCCTACGGCTTTGCCTTTGACCACAAATCTCGAATCTACCAGCCCTCGGCAGCCATTCTCCAATATTGCTCAAAGGGCCCCAAAATCCGAACGACTGAGACTGCAAAACACATGCAAAGAGTGACCACTGAAAACTTTGGCTGGCCCTAACCCTCACATGGTACCCCACCCACAGCACCACCAACGATCGGCCTACGGCTTTGCGTTTGACCACAAACCTCGAATCTACCGGCCCTCGGCAACCATTCTCCAATATTGCTCAAAGGGCCCCAAAATCCGAACGACTGAGACTGCAAAACACATGCAAAGAGTGACCACTGAAAACTTTGGCTGGCCCTAACCCTCACATGGTACCCCACCCACAGCACCACCAACGATCGGCCTACGGCTTTGCCTTTGACCACAAACCTCGAATCTACCAGCCCTCGGCAGTCATTCTCCAATATTGCTCAAAGGGCCCCAAAATCCGAACGACTGAGACGGCAAAACACATGCAAAGAGTGACCACTGAAAACTTTGGCTGGCCCTAACCCTCACATGGTACCCCACCCACAGCACCACCAACGATCGGCCTACGGCTTTGCCTTTGACCACAAACCTCGAATCTACCGGCCCTCGGCAGTCATTCTCCAATATTGCTCAAAGGGTCCCAAAATCCGAACGACTGAGACTGCAAAACACATGCAAAGAGTGACCACTGAAAACTTTGGCTGGCCCTAACCCTCACATGGTACCCCACCCACAGCACCACCAATGATCGGCCTACGGCTTTGCGTTTGAGCACAAACCCCGAATCTACCAGCCCTCGGCAGCCATTCTCCAATATTGCTCAAAGGGCCCCAAAATCCGAACGACTGAGACTGCAAAAGACATGCAAAGAGTGACCACTGAAAACTTTGGCTGGCCCTAACTCTCACATGGTACCCCACCCACAGCACCACCAACGATCGGCCTACGGCTTTGCCTTTGACCACAAACCTCGAATCTACCGGCCCTCGGCAGCCATTCTCCAATATTGCTCAAAGGGCCCCAAAATCCGAACGACTGAGACTGCAAAACACATGCAAAGAGTGACCACTGAAAACTCTTACTGGCCCTAACCCTCACATGGTACCCCACCCACAGCACCACCAACGATCGGCCTACGGCTTTGCGTTTGACCACAAACCTCAAATCTACCGGCCCTCAGCAGCCATTGACCAATATTGCTCAAAGGGCCCCAAAATCCGAACGACTGAGACTGCAAAACACATGCAAAGAGTGACCACTGAAAACTTTGGCTGGCCCTAACCCTCACATGGTACCCCACCCACAGCACCACCAACGATCGGCCTACGGCTTTGCCTTTGACCACAAACCTCGAATCTACCGGCCCTCGGCAGCCATTCTCCAATATTGCTCAAAGGGCCCCAAAATCCGAACGACTGAGACTGCAAAACACATGCAAAGAGTGACCACTGAAAACTTTGGCTGGCCCTAACCCTCACATGGTACCCCACCCACAGCACCACCAACGATCGGCCTACGGCTTTGCCTTTGACCACAAACCTCGAATCTACCGGCCCTCGGCAGCCATTCTCCAATATTGCTCAAAGGGCCCCAAAATCCGAACGACTGAGACTGCAAAACACATGCAAAGAGTGACCACTGAAAACTTTGGCTGGCCCTAACCCTCACATGGTACCCCACCCACAGCACCACCAACGATCGGCCTACGGCTTTGCCTTTGACCACAAACCTCAAATCTACCGGCCCTCAGCAGCCATTCTCCAATATTGCTCTGTGGGGCCCCAAAATCTGAACGACTGAGACTGCAAAACACATGCAAAGAGTGACCACTGAAAACTTTGGCTGGCCCTAACCCTCACATGGTACCCCACCCACAGCACCACCAACGATCGGCCTACGGCTTTGCCTTTGACCACAAACCTCGAATCTACCGGCCCTCGGCAGCCATTCTCCAATATTGCTCAAAGGGCCCCAAAATCCGAACGACTGAGACTGCAAAACACATGCAAAGAGTGACCACTGAAAACTTTGGCTGGCCCTAACCCTCACATGGTACCCCACCCACAGCACCACCAACGATCGGCCTACGGCTTTGCGTTTGACCACAAATCTCGAATCTACCAGCCCTCGGCAGCCATTCTCCAATATTGCTCTGTGGGGCCCCAAAATCCGAACGACTGAGACTGCAAAACACATGCAAAGAGTGACCACTGAAAACTTTGGCTGGCCCTAACCCTCACATGGTACCCCACCCACAGCACCACCAACGATCGGCCTACGGCTTTGCCTTTGACCACAAACCTCGAATCTACCGGCCCTCGGCAGCCATTCTCCAATATTGCTCAAAGGGCCCCAAAATCCGAACGACTGAGACTGCAAAACACATGCAAAGAGTGACCACTGAAAACTCTTACTGGCCCTAACCCTCACATGGTACCCCACCCACAGCACCACCAACGATCGGCCTACGGCTTTGCCTTTGACCACAAACCTCGAATCTACCGGCCCTCGGCAGCCATTCTCCAATATTGCTCAAAGGGCCCCAAAATCCGAACGACTGAGACTGCAAAACACATGCAAAGAGTGACCACTGAAAACTTTGGCTGGCCCTAACCCTCACATGGTACCCCACCCACAGCACCACCAACGATTGGCCTACGGCTTTGCGTTTGACCACAAACCTCGAATCTACCGGCCCTCGGCAGCCATTCTCCAATATTGCTCAAAGGGCCCCAAAATCCGAACGACTGAGACTGCAAAACACATGCAAAGAGTGACCACTGAAAACTTTGGCTGGCCCTAACCCTCACATGGTACCCCACCCACAGCACCACCAACGATCGGCCTACGGCTTTGCCTTTGACCACAAACCTCGAATCTACCGGCCCTCGGCAGCCATTCTCCAATATTGCTCAAAGGGCCCCAAAATCCGAACGACTGAGACTGCAAAACACATGCAAAGAGTGACCACTGAAAACTCTTACTGGCCCTAACCCTCACATGGTACCCCACCCACAGCACCACCAACGATCGGCCTACGGCTTTGCCTTTGACCACAAACCTCAAATCTACCGGCCCTCAGCAGACATTGACCAATATTGCTCAAAGGGCCCCAAAATCCGAACGACTGAGACTGCAAAACACATGCAAAGAGTGACCACTGAAAACTTTGGCTGGCCCTAACCCTCACATGGTACCCCACCCACAGCACCACCAACGATCGGCCTACGGCTTTGCCTTTGACCACAAACCTCGAATCTACCGGCCCTCGGCAGCCATTCTCCAATATTGCTCAAAGGGCCCCAAAATCCGAACGACTGAGACTGCAAAACACATGCAAAGAGTGACCACTGAAAACTCTTACTGGCCCTAACCCTCACATGGTACCCCACCCACAGCACCACCAACGATCGGCCTACGGCTTTGCGTTTGACCACAAACCTCAAATCTACCGGCCCTCAGCAGCCATTGACCAATATTGCTCAAAGGGCCCCAAAATCCGAACGACTGAGACTGCAAAACACATGCAAAGAGTGACCACTGAAAACTTTGGCTGGCCCTAACCCTCACATGGTACCCCACCCACAGCACCACCAACGATCGGCCTACGGCTTTGCCTTTGACCACAAACCTCGAATCTACCGGCCCTCGGCAGCCATTCTCCAATATTGCTCAAAGGGCCCCAAAATCCGAACGACTGAGACTGCAAAACACATGCAAAGAGTGACCACTGAAAACTTTGGCTGGCCCTAACCCTCACATGGTACCCCACCCACAGCACCACCAACGATCGGCCTACGGCTTTGCCTTTGACCACAAACCTCGAATCTACCAGCCCTTGGCAGCCATTCTCCAATATTGCTCAAAGGGCCCCAAAATCCGAACGACTGAGACTGCAAAACACATGCAAAGAGTGACCACTGAAAACTTTGGCTGGCCCTAACCCTCACATGGTACCCCACCCACAGCACCACCAACGATCGGCCTACGGCTTTGCCTTTGACCACAAACCTCGAATCTACCAGCCCTCGGCAGCCATTCTCCAATATTGCTCAAAGGGCCCCAAAATCCGAACGACTGAGACTGCAAAACACATGCAAAGAGTGACCACTGAAAACTTTGGCTGGCCCTAACCCTCACATGGTACCCCACCCACAGCACCACCAACGATCGGCCTACGGCTTTGCCTTTGACCACAAACCTCGAATCTACCGGCCCTCGGCAGCCATTCTCCAATATTGCTCAAAGGGCCCCAAAATCCGAACGACTGAGACTGCAAAACACATGCAAAGAGTGACCACTGAAAACTTTGGCTGGCCCTAACCCTCACATGGTACCCCACCCACAGCACCACCAACGATCGGCCTACGGCTTTGCCTTTGACCACAAACCTCGAATCTACCGGCCCTTGGCAGCCATTCTCCAATATTGCTCAAAGGGCCCCAAAATCCGAACGACTGAGACTGCAAAACACATGCAAAGAGTGACCACTGAAAACTTTGGCTGGCCCTAACCCTCACATGGTACCCCACCCACAGCACCACCAACCATCGGCCTACGGCTTTGCCTTTGACCACAAACCTCGAATCTACCGGCCCTCGGCAGCCATTCTCCAATATTGCTCTGTGGGGCCCCAAAATCCGAACGACTGAGACTGCAAAACACATGCAAAGAGTGACCACTGAAAACTTTGGCTGGCCCTAACCCTCACATGGTACCCCACCCACAGCACCACCAACGATCGGCCTACGGCTTTGCCTTTGACCACAAACCTCGAATCTACCGGCCCTCGGCAGCCATTCTCCAATATTGCTCAAAGGGCCCCAAAATCCGAACGACTGAGACTGCAAAACACATGCAAAGAGTGACCACTGAAAACTTTGGCTGGCCCTAACTCTCACATGGTACCCCACCCACAGCACCACCAACGATCGGCCTACGGCTTTGCCTTTGACCACAAACCTCGAATCTACCGGACCTTGGCAGCCATTCTCCAATATTGCTCAAAGGGCCCCAAAATCCGAACGACTGAGACTGCAAAACACATGCAAAGAGTGACCACTGAAAACTTTGGCTGGCCCTAACCCTCACATGGTACCCCACCCACAGCACCACCAACGATCGGCCTACGGCTTTGCCTTTGACCACAAACCTCGAATCTAACGGCCCTCGGCAGCCATTCTCCAATATTGCTCAAAGGGCCCCAAAATCCGAACGACTGAGACTGCAAAACACATGCAAAGAGTGACCACTGAAAACTTTGGCTGGCCCTAACCCTCACATGGTACCCCACCCACAGCACCACCAACGATCGGCCTACGGCTTTGCGTTTGACCACAAACCTCAAATCTACCGGCCCTCAGCAGCCATTGACCAATATTGCTCAAAGGGCCCCAAAATCCGAACGACTGAGACTGCAAAACACATGCAAAGAGTGACCACTGAAAACTTTGGCTGGCCCTAACCCTCACATGGTACCCCACCCACAGCACCACCAACGATCGGCCTACGGCTTTGCCTTTGACCACAAACCTCGAATCTACCGGCCCTCGGCAGCCATTCTCCAATATTGCTCAAAGGGCCCCAAAATCCGAACGACTGAGACTGCAAAACACATGCAAAGAGTGACCACTGAAAACTTTGGCTGGCCCTAACCCTCACATGGTACCCCACCCACAGCACCACCAACGATCGGCCTACGGCTTTGCCTTTGACCACAGACCTCGAATCTACCGGCCCTTGGCAGCCATTCTCCAATATTGCTCAAAGGGCCCCAAAATCCGAACGACTGAGACTGCAAAACACATGCAAAGAGTGACCACTGAAAACTTTGGCTGGCCCTAACCCTCACATGGTACCCCACCCACAGCACCACCAACGATCGGCCTACGGCTTTGCCTTTGACCACAAACCTCGAATCTACCGACCCTCGGCAGCCATTCTCCAATATTGCTCAAAGGGCCCCAAAATCCGAACGACTGAGACTGCAAAACACATGCAAAGAGTGACCACTGAAAACTTTGGCTGGCCCTAACCCTCACATGGTACCCCACCCACACCACCACCAACGATCGGCCTACGGCTTTGCCTTTGACCACAAACCTCGAATCTACCGGCCCTCGGCAGCCATTCTCCAATATTGCTCAAAGGGCCCCAAAATCCGAACGACTGAGACTGCAAAACACATGCAAAGAGTGACCACTGAAAACTCTTACTGGCCCTAACCCTCACATGGTACCCCACCCACAGCACCACCAACGATCGGCCTACGGCTTTGCCTTTGACCACAAACCTCGAATCTACCAGCCCTTGGCAGCCATTCTCCAATATTGCTCAAAGGGCCCCAAAATCCGAACGACTGAGACTGCAAAACACATGCAAAGAGTGACCACTGAAAACTTTGGCTGGCCCTAACCCTCACATGGTACCCCACCCACAGCACCACCAACCATCGGCCTACGGCTTTGCCTTTGACCACAAACCTCGAATCTACCGGCCCTCGGCAGCCATTCTCCAATATTGCTCTGTGGGGCCCCAAAATCCGAACGACTGAGACTGCAAAACACATGCAAAGAGTGACCACTGAAAACTTTGGCTGGCCCTAACCCTCACATGGTACCCCACCCACAGCACCACCAACGATCGGCCTACGGCTTTGCCTTTGACCACAAACCTCGAATCTACCGGCCCTCGGCAGCCATTCTCCAATATTGCTCAAAGGGCCCCAAAATCCGAACGACTGAGACTGCAAAAGACATGCAAAGAGTGACCACTGAAAACTTTGGCTGGCCCTAACTCTCACATGGTACCCCACCCACAGCACCACCAACGATCGGCCTACGGCTTTGCCTTTGACCACAAACCTCGAATCTACCGGACCTTGGCAGCCATTCTCCAATATTGCTCAAAGGGCCCCAAAATCCGAACGACTGAGACTGCAAAACACATGCAAAGAGTGACCACTGAAAACTTTGGCTGGCCCTAACCCTCACATGGTACCCCACCCACAGCACCACCAACGATTGGCCTACGGCTTTGCCTTTGACCACAAACCTCGAATCTAACGGCCCTCGGCAGCCATTCTCCAATATTGCTCAAAGGGCCCCAAAATCCGAACGACTGAGACTGCAAAACACATGCAAAGAGTGACCACTGAAAACTTTGGCTGGCCCTAACCCTCACATGGTACCCCACCCACAGCACCACCAACGATCGGCCTACGGCTTTGCGTTTGACCACAAACCTCAAATCTACCGGCCCTCAGCAGCCATTGACCAATATTGCTCAAAGGGCCCCAAAATCCGAACGACTGAGACTGCAAAACACATGCAAAGAGTGACCACTGAAAACTTTGGCTGGCCCTAACCCTCACATGGTACCCCACCCACAGCACCACCAACGATCGGCCTACGGCTTTGCCTTTGACCACAAACCTCGAATCTACCGGCCCTCGGCAGCCATTCTCCAATATTGCTCAAAGGGCCCCAAAATCCGAACGACTGAGACTGCAAAACACATGCAAAGAGTGACCACTGAAAACTTTGGCTGGCCCTAACCCTCACATGGTACCCCACCCACAGCACCACCAACGATCGGCCTACGGCTTTGCCTTTGACCACAGACCTCGAATCTACCGGCCCTTGGCAGCCATTCTCCAATATTGCTCAAAGGGCCCCAAAATCCGAACGACTGAGACTGCAAAACACATGCAAAGAGTGACCACTGAAAACTTTGGCTGGACCTAACCCTCACATGGTACCCCACCCACAGCACCACCAACGATCGGCCTACGGCTTTGCCTTTGACCACAAACCTCGAATCTACCGACCCTCGGCAGCCATTCTCCAATATTGCTCAAAGGGCCCCAAAATCCGAACGACTGAGACTGCAAAACACATGCAAAGAGTGACCACTGAAAACTTTGGCTGGCCCTAACCCTCACATGGTACCCCACCCACACCACCACCAACGATCGGCCTACGGCTTTGCGTTTGACCACAAACCTCGAATCTACCGGCCCTCGGCAGCCATTCTCCAATATTGCTCAAAGGGCCCCAAAATCCGAACGACTGAGACTGCAAAACACATGCAAAGAGTGACCACTGAAAACTTTGGCTGGCCCTAACCCTCACATGGTACCCCACCCACAGCACCACCAACGATCGGCCTACGGCTTTGCCTTTGACCACAAACCTCGAATCTACCAGCCCTCGGCAGTCATTCTCCAATATTGCTCAAAGGGCCCCAAAATCCGAACGACTGAGACGGCAAAACACATGCAAAGAGTGACCACTGAAAACTTTGGCTGGCCCTAACCCTCACATGGTACCCCACCCACAGCAGCACCAACGATCGGCCTACGGCTTTGCCTTTGACCACAAACCTCGAATCTACCGGCCCTCGGCAGTCATTCTCCAATATTGCTCTGTGGGGCCCCAAAATCCGAACGACTGAGACTGCAAAACACATGCAAAGAGTGACCACTGAAAACTTTGGCTGGCCCTAACCCTCACATGGTACCCCACCCACAGCACCACCAACGATTGGCCTACGGCTTTGCGTTTGACCACAAACCTCGAATCTACCGGCCCTCGGCAGCCATTCTCCAATATTGCTCAAAGGGCCCCAAAATCCGAACGACTGAGACTGCAAAACACATGCAAAGAGTGACCACTGAAAACTTTGGCTGGCCCTAACCCTCACATGGTACCCCACCCACAGCACCACCAATGATCGGCCTACGGCTTTGCCTTTGACCACAAACCTCGAATCTACCAGCCCTCGGCAGCCATTCTCCAATATTGCTCTGTGGGGCCCCAAAATCCGAACGACTGAGACTGCAAAACACATGCAAAGAGTGACCACTGAAAACTTTGGCTGGCCCTAACCCTCACATGGTACCCCACCCACAGCACCACCAACGATTGGCCTACGGCTTTGCCTTTGACCACAAACCTCGAATCTACCGGCCCTCGGCAGCCATTCTCCAATATTGCTCAAAGGGCCCCAAAATCCGAACGACTGAGACTGCAAAACACATGCAAAGAGTGACCACTGAAAACTTTGGCTGGCCCTAACCCTCACATGGTACCCCACCCACAGCACCACCAACGATCGGCCTACGGCTTTGCCTTTGACCACAAACCTCGAATCTACCAGCCCTTGGCAGCCATTCTCCAATATTGCTCAAAGGGCCCCAAAATCCGAACGACTGAGACTGCAAAACACATGCAAAGAGTGACCACTGAAAACTTTGGCTGGCCCTAACCCTCACATGGTACCCCACCCACAGCACCACCAACGATCGGCCTACGGCTTTGCCTTTGACCACAAACCTCGAATCTACCAGCCC
The DNA here is from genome assembly GCF_036169615.1 of Heliangelus exortis. Classification (NCBI taxonomy): domain Eukaryota; kingdom Metazoa; phylum Chordata; class Aves; order Apodiformes; family Trochilidae; genus Heliangelus; species Heliangelus exortis. The sequence goes on from NC_092443.1 coordinate 10,801,339, forward strand.
TCGGCAGCCATTCTCCAATATTGCTCAAAGGGCCCCAAAATCCGAACGACTGAGACTGCAAAACACATGCAAAGAGTGACCACTGAAAACTTTGGCTGGCCCTAACCCTCACATGGTACCCCACCCACAGCACCACCAACAATCGGCCTACGGCTTTGCCTTTGACCACAAACCTCGAATCTACCAGCCCTCGGCAGCCATTCTCCAATATTGCTCAAAGGGCCCCAAAATCCGAACGACTGAGACTGCAAAACACATGCAAAGAGTGACCACTGAAAACTTTGGCTGGCCCTAACCCTCACATGGTACCCCACCCACAGCACCACCAACGATCGGCCTACGGCTTTGCCTTTGACCACAAACCTCGAATCTACCGGCCCTCGGCAGCCATTCTCCAATATTGCTCAAAGGGCCCCAAAATCCGAACGACTGAGACTGCAAAACACATGCAAAGAGTGACCACTGAAAACTCTTACTGGCCCTAACCCTCACATGGTACCCCACCCACAGCACCACCAACGATCGGCCTACGGCTTTGCCTTTGACCACAAACCTCGAATCTACCAGCCCTTGGCAGCCATTGACCAATATTGCTCAAAGGGCCCCAAAATCCGAACGACTGAGACTGCAAAACACATGCAAAGAGTGACCACTGAAAACTTTGGCTGGCCCTAACCCTCACATGGTACCCCACCCACAGCACCACCAACCATCGGCCTACGGCTTTGCCTTTGACCACAAACCTCGAATCTACCGGCCCTCGGCAGCCATTCTCCAATATTGCTCTGTGGGGCCCCAAAATCCGAACGACTGAGACTGCAAAACACATGCAAAGAGTGACCACTGAAAACTTTGGCTGGCCCTAACCCTCACATGGTACCCCACCCACAGCACCACCAACGATCGGCCTACGGCTTTGCCTTTGACCACAAACCTCGAATCTACCGGCCCTCGGCAGCCATTCTCCAATATTGCTCAAAGGGCCCCAAAATCCGAACGACTGAGACTGCAAAACACATGCAAAGAGTGACCACTGAAAACTTTGGCTGGCCCTAACTCTCACATGGTACCCCACCCACAGCACCACCAACGATCGGCCTACGGCTTTGCCTTTGACCACAAACCTCGAATCTACCGGACCTTGGCAGCCATTCTCCAATATTGCTCAAAGGGCCCCAAAATCCGAACGACTGAGACTGCAAAACACATGCAAAGAGTGACCACTGAAAACTTTGGCTGGCCCTAACCCTCACATGGTACCCCACCCACAGCACCACCAACGATCGGCCTACGGCTTTGCCTTTGACCACAAACCTCGAATCTACCGGCCCTCGGCAGCCATTCTCCAATATTGCTCAAAGGGCCCCAAAATCCGAACGACTGAGACTGCAAAACACATGCAAAGAGTGACCACTGAAAACTTTGGCTGGCCCTAACCCTCACATGGTACCCCACCCACAGCACCACCAACGATCGGCCTACGGCTTTGCGTTTGACCACAAACCTCAAATCTACCGGCCCTCAGCAGCCATTGACCAATATTGCTCAAAGGGCCCCAAAATCCGAACGACTGAGACTGCAAAACACATGCAAAGAGTGACCACTGAAAACTTTGGCTGGCCCTAACCCTCACATGGTACCCCACCCACAGCACCACCAACGATCGGCCTACGGCTTTGCCTTTGACCACAGACCTCGAATCTACCGGCCCTTGGCAGCCATTCTCCAATATTGCTCAAAGGGCCCCAAAATCCGAACGACTGAGACTGCAAAACACATGCAAAGAGTGACCACTGAAAACTTTGGCTGGACCTAACCCTCACATGGTACCCCACCCACAGCACCACCAACGATCGGCCTACGGCTTTGCCTTTGACCACAAACCTCGAATCTACCGACCCTCGGCAGCCATTCTCCAATATTGCTCAAAGGGCCCCAAAATCCGAACGACTGAGACTGCAAAACACATGCAAAGAGTGACCACTGAAAACTTTGGCTGGCCCTAACCCTCACATGGTACCCCACCCACAGCACCACCAACGATCGGCCTACGGCTTTGCGTTTGACCACAAACCTCGAATCTACCGGCCCTCGGCAGCCATTCTCCAATATTGCTCAAAGGGCCCCAAAATCCGAACGACTGAGACTGCAAAACACATGCAAAGAGTGACCACTGAAAACTTTGGCTGGCCCTAACCCTCACATGGTACCCCACCCACAGCACCACCAACGATCGGCCTACGGCTTTGCCTTTGACCACAAACCTCGAATCTACCGGCCCTCGGCAGCCATTCTCCAATATTGCTCAAAGGGCCCCAAAATCCGAACGACTGAGACGGCAAAACACATGCAAAGAGTGACCACTGAAAACTTTGGCTGGCCCTAACCCTCACATGGTACCCCACCCACAGCAGCACCAACGATCGGCCTACGGCTTTGCCTTTGACCACAAACCTCGAATCTACCGGCCCTCGGCAGTCATTCTCCAATATTGCTCAAAGGGCCCCAAAATCCGAACGACTGAGACTGCAAAAGACATGCAAAGAGTGACCACTGAAAACTTTGGCTGGCCCTAACCCTCACATGGTACCCCACCCACAGCACCACCAACGATTGGCCTACGGCTTTGCGTTTGACCACAAACCTCGAATCTAACGGCCCTCGGCAGCCATTCTCCAATATTGCTCAAAGGGCCCCAAAATCCGAACGACTGAGACTGCAAAACACATGCAAAGAGTGACCACTGAAAACTTTGGCTGGCCCTAACCCTCACATGGTACCCCACCCACAGCACCACCAACGATCGGCCTACGGCTTTGCCTTTGACCACAAACCTCGAATCTACCAGCCCTCGGCAGTCATTCTCCAATATTGCTCAAAGGGCCCCAAAATCCGAACGACTGAGACGGCAAAACACATGCAAAGAGTGACCACTGAAAACTTTGGCTGGCCCTAACCCTCACATGGTACCCCACCCACAGCACCACCAACGATCGGCCTACGGCTTTGCCTTTGACCACAAACCTCGAATCTACCGGCCCTCGGCAGTCATTCTCCAATATTGCTCAAAGGGCCCCAAAATCCGAACGACTGAGACTGCAAAACACATGCAAAGAGTGACCACTGAAAACTTTGGCTGGCCCTAACCCTCACATGGTACCCCACCCACAGCACCACCAACCATCGGCCTACGGCTTTGCCTTTGACCACAAACCTCGAATCTACCGGCCCTCGGCAGCCATTCTCCAATATTGCTCTGTGGGGCCCCAAAATCCGAACGACTGAGACTGCAAAACACATGCAAAGAGTGACCACTGAAAACTTTGGCTGGCCCTAACCCTCACATGGTACCCCACCCACAGCACCACCAACGATCGGCCTACGGCTTTGCCTTTGACCACAAACCTCGAATCTACCGGCCCTCGGCAGCCATTCTCCAATATTGCTCAAAGGGCCCCAAAATCCGAACGACTGAGACTGCAAAACACATGCAAAGAGTGACCACTGAAAACTTTGGCTGGCCCTAACTCTCACATGGTACCCCACCCACAGCACCACCAACGATCGGCCTACGGCTTTGCCTTTGACCACAAACCTCGAATCTACCGGACCTTGGCAGCCATTCTCCAATATTGCTCAAAGGGCCCCAAAATCCGAACGACTGAGACTGCAAAACACATGCAAAGAGTGACCACTGAAAACTTTGGCTGGCCCTAACCCTCACATGGTACCCCACCCACAGCACCACCAACGATCGGCCTACGGCTTTGCCTTTGACCACAAACCTCGAATCTACCGGCCCTCGGCAGCCATTCTCCAATATTGCTCAAAGGGCCCCAAAATCCGAACGACTGAGACTGCAAAACACATGCAAAGAGTGACCACTGAAAACTTTGGCTGGCCCTAACCCTCACATGGTACCCCACCCACAGCACCACCAACGATCGGCCTACGGCTTTGCGTTTGACCACAAACCTCAAATCTACCGGCCCTCAGCAGCCATTGACCAATATTGCTCAAAGGGCCCCAAAATCCGAACGACTGAGACTGCAAAACACATGCAAAGAGTGACCACTGAAAACTTTGGCTGGCCCTAACCCTCACATGGTACCCCACCCACAGCACCACCAACGATCGGCCTACGGCTTTGCCTTTGACCACAAACCTCGAATCTACCGGCCCTCGGCAGCCATTCTCCAATATTGCTCAAAGGGCCCCAAAATCCGAACGACTGAGACTGCAAAACACATGCAAAGAGTGACCACTGAAAACTTTGGCTGGCCCTAACCCTCACATGGTACCCCACCCACAGCACCACCAACGATCGGCCTACGGCTTTGCCTTTGACCACAGACCTCGAATCTACCGGCCCTTGGCAGCCATTCTCCAATATTGCTCAAAGGGCCCCAAAATCCGAACGACTGAGACTGCAAAACACATGCAAAGAGTGACCACTGAAAACTTTGGCTGGACCTAACCCTCACATGGTACCCCACCCACAGCACCACCAACGATCGGCCTACGGCTTTGCCTTTGACCACAAACCTCGAATCTACCGACCCTCGGCAGCCATTCTCCAATATTGCTCAAAGGGCCCCAAAATCCGAACGACTGAGACTGCAAAACACATGCAAAGAGTGACCACTGAAAACTTTGGCTGGCCCTAACCCTCACATGGTACCCCACCCACAGCACCACCAACGATCGGCCTACGGCTTTGCCTTTGACCACAAACCTCGAATCTACCGGCCCTCAGCAGCCATTCTCCAATATTGCTCAAAGGGCCCCAAAATCCGAACGACTGAGACTGCAAAACACATGCAAAGAGTGACCACTGAAAACTTTGGCTGGCCCTAACCCTCACATGGTACCCCACCCACAGCACCACCAACGATCGGCCTACGGCTTTGCCTTTGACCACAAACCTCGAATCTACCGGCCCTCGGCAGCCATTCTCCAATATTGCTCAAAGGGCCCCAAAATCCGAACGACTGAGACGGCAAAACACATGCAAAGAGTGACCACTGAAAACTTTGGCTGGCCCTAACCCTCACATGGTACCCCACCCACAGCAGCACCAACGATCGGCCTACGGCTTTGCCTTTGACCACAAACCTCGAATCTACCGGCCCTCGGCAGTCATTCTCCAATATTGCTCAAAGGGCCCCAAAATCCGAACGACTGAGACTGCAAAAGACATGCAAAGAGTGACCACTGAAAACTTTGGCTGGCCCTAACCCTCACATGGTACCCCACCCACAGCACCACCAACGATTGGCCTACGGCTTTGCGTTTGACCACAAACCTCGAATCTAACGGCCCTCGGCAGCCATTCTCCAATATTGCTCAAAGGGCCCCAAAATCCGAACGACTGAGACTGCAAAACACATGCAAAGAGTGACCACTGAAAACTTTGGCTGGCCCTAACCCTCACATGGTACCCCACCCACAGCACCACCAACGATCGGCCTACGGCTTTGCCTTTGACCACAAACCTCGAATCTACCAGCCCTCGGCAGTCATTCTCCAATATTGCTCAAAGGGCCCCAAAATCCGAACGACTGAGACGGCAAAACACATGCAAAGAGTGACCACTGAAAACTTTGGCTGGCCCTAACCCTCACATGGTACCCCACCCACAGCAGCACCAACGATCGGCCTACGGCTTTGCCTTTGACCACAAACCTCGAATCTACCGGCCCTCGGCAGTCATTCTCCAATATTGCTCAAAGGGCCCCAAAATCCGAACGACTGAGACTGCAAAACACATGCAAAGAGTGACCACTGAAAACTTTGGCTGGCCCTAACCCTCACATGGTACCCCACCCACAGCACCACCAACCATCGGCCTACGGCTTTGCCTTTGACCACAAACCTCGAATCTACCGGCCCTCGGCAGCCATTCTCCAATATTGCTCTGTGGGGCCCCAAAATCCGAACGACTGAGACTGCAAAACACATGCAAAGAGTGACCACTGAAAACTTTGGCTGGCCCTAACCCTCACATGGTACCCCACCCACAGCACCACCAACGATCGGCCTACGGCTTTGCCTTTGACCACAAACCTCGAATCTACCGGCCCTCGGCAGCCATTCTCCAATATTGCTCAAAGGGCCCCAAAATCCGAACGACTGAGACTGCAAAACACATGCAAAGAGTGACCACTGAAAACTTTGGCTGGCCCTAACTCTCACATGGTACCCCACCCACAGCACCACCAACGATCGGCCTACGGCTTTGCCTTTGACCACAAACCTCGAATCTACCGGACCTTGGCAGCCATTCTCCAATATTGCTCAAAGGGCCCCAAAATCCGAACGACTGAGACTGCAAAACACATGCAAAGAGTGACCACTGAAAACTTTGGCTGGCCCTAACCCTCACATGGTACCCCACCCACAGCACCACCAACGATCGGCCTACGGCTTTGCCTTTGACCACAAACCTCGAATCTACCGGCCCTCGGCAGCCATTCTCCAATATTGCTCAAAGGGCCCCAAAATCCGAACGACTGAGACTGCAAAACACATGCAAAGAGTGACCACTGAAAACTTTGGCTGGCCCTAACCCTCACATGGTACCCCACCCACAGCACCACCAACGATCGGCCTACGGCTTTGCGTTTGACCACAAACCTCAAATCTACCGGCCCTCAGCAGCCATTGACCAATATTGCTCAAAGGGCCCCAAAATCCGAACGACTGAGACTGCAAAACACATGCAAAGAGTGACCACTGAAAACTTTGGCTGGCCCTAACCCTCACATGGTACCCCACCCACAGCACCACCAACGATCGGCCTACGGCTTTGCCTTTGACCACAAACCTCGAATCTACCGGCCCTCGGCAGCCATTCTCCAATATTGCTCTGTGGGGCCCCAAAATCCGAACGACTGAGACTGCAAAACACATGCAAAGAGTGACCACTGAAAACTTTGGCTGGCCCTAACCCTCACATGGTACCCCACCCACAGCACCACCAACGATCGGCCTACGGCTTTGCCTTTGACCACAGACCTCGAATCTACCGGCCCTTGGCAGCCATTCTCCAATATTGCTCAAAGGGCCCCAAAATCCGAACGACTGAGACTGCAAAACACATGCAAAGAGTGACCACTGAAAACTTTGGCTGGCCCTAACCCTCACATGGTACCCCACCCACAGCACCACCAACGATCGGCCTACGGCTTTGCGTTTGACCACAAACCTCAAATCTACCGGCCCTCAGCAGCCATTGACCAATATTGCTCAAAGGGCCCCAAAATCCGAACGACTGAGACTGCAAAACACATGCAAAGAGTGACCACTGAAAACTTTGGCTGGCCCTAACCCTCACATGGTACCCCACCCACAGCACCACCAACGATCGGCCTACGGCTTTGCCTTTGACCACAAACCTCGAATCTACCGGCCCTCGGCAGCCATTCTCCAATATTGCTCAAAGGGCCCCAAAATCCGAACGACTGAGACTGCAAAACACATGCAAAGAGTGACCACTGAAAACTTTGGCTGGCCCTAACCCTCACATGGTACCCCACCCACAGCACCACCAACGATCGGCCTACGGCTTTGCCTTTGACCACAGACCTCGAATCTACCGGCCCTTGGCAGCCATTCTCCAATATTGCTCAAAGGGCCCCAAAATCCGAACGACTGAGACGGCAAAACACATGCAAAGAGTGACCACTGAAAACTTTGGCTGGCCCTAACCCTCACATGGTACCCCACCCACAGCAGCACCAACGATCGGCCTACGGCTTTGCCTTTGACCACAAACCTCGAATCTACCGGCCCTCGGCAGTCATTCTCCAATATTGCTCAAAGGGCCCCAAAATCCGAACGACTGAGACTGCAAAAGACATGCAAAGAGTGACCACTGAAAACTTTGGCTGGCCCTAACCCTCACATGGTACCCCACCCACAGCACCATCAACGATTGGCCTACGGCTTTGCTTTTGACCACAAACCTCGAATCTAACGGCCCTCGGCAGCCATTCTCCAATATTGCTCAAAGGGCCCCAAAATCCGAACGACTGAGACTGCAAAACACATGCAAAGAGTGACCACTGAAAACTTTGGCTGGCCCTAACCCTCACATGGTACCCCACCCACAGCACCACCAATGATCGGCCTACGGCTTTGCCTTTGACCACAAACCTCGAATCTACCAGCCCTCGGCAGCCATTCTCCAATATTGCTCTGTGGGGCCCCAAAATCCGAACGACTGAGACTGCAAAACACATGCAAAGAGTGACCACTGAAAACTTTGGCTGGCCCTAACCCTCACATGGTACCCCACCCACAGCACCACCAACGATTGGCCTACGGCTTTGCCTTTGACCACAAACCTCGAATCTACCGGCCCTCGGCAGCCATTCTCCAATATTGCTCAAAGGGCCCCAAAATCCGAACGACTGAGACTGCAAAACACATGCAAAGAGTGACCACTGAAAACTTTGGCTGGCCCTAACCCTCACATGGTACCCCACCCACAGCACCACCAATGATCGGCCTACGGCTTTGCGTTTGAGCACAAACCCCGAATCTACCAGCCCTCGGCAGCCATTCTCCAATATTGCTCAAAGGGCCCCAAAATCCGAACGACTGAGACTGCAAAACACATGCAAAGAGTGACCACTGAAAACTTTGGCTGGCCCTAACCCTCACATGGTACCCCACCCACAGCACCACCAACGATCGGCCTACGGCTTTGCCTTTGACCACAAACCTCGAATCTACCGGCCCTCGGCAGCCATTCTCCAATATTGCTCAAAGGGCCCCAAAATCCGAACGACTGAGACTGCAAAAGACATGCAAAGAGTGACCACTGAAAACTTTGGCTGGCCCTAACTCTCACATGGTACCCCACCCACAGCACCACCAACGATCGGCCTACGGCTTTGCGTTTGACCACAAACCTCGAATCTACCGGCCCTGGGCAGCCATTCTCCAATATTGCTCAAAGGGCCCCAAAATCCGAACGACTGAGACTGCAAAACACATGCAAAGAGTGACCACTGAAAACTTTGGCTGGCCCTAACCCTCACATGGTACCCCACCCACAGCACCACCAACGATCGGCCTACGGCTTTGCGTTTGACCACAAACCTCGAATCTACCGGCCCTCGGCAGCCATTCTCCAATATTGCTCAAAGGGCCCCAAAATCCGAACGACTGAGACTGCAAAACACATGCAAAGAGTGACCACTGAAAACTCTTACTGGCCCTAACCCTCACATGGTACCCCACCCACAGCACCACCAACGATCGGCCTACGGCTTTGCGTTTGACCACAAACCTCAAATCTACCGGCCCTCAGCAGCCATTGACCAATATTGCTCAAAGGGCCCCAAAATCCGAACGACTGAGACTGCAAAACACATGCAAAGAGTGACCACTGAAAACTTTGGCTGGCCCTAACCCTCACATGGTACCCCACCCACAGCACCACCAACGATCGGCCTACGGCTTTGCCTTTGACCACAAACCTCGAATCTACCGGCCCTCGGCAGCCATTCTCCAATATTGCTCAAAGGGCCCCAAAATCCGAACGACTGAGACTGCAAAACACATGCAAAGAGTGACCACTGAAAACTTTGGCTGGCCCTAACCCTCACATGGTACCCCACCCACAGCACCACCAACGATCGGCCTACGGCTTTGCCTTTGACCACAAACCTCGAATCTACCAGCCCTTGGCAGCCATTCTCCAATATTGCTCAAAGGGCCCCAAAATCCGAACGACTGAGACTGCAAAACACATGCAAAGAGTGACCACTGAAAACTTTGGCTGGACCTAACCCTCACATGGTACCCCACCCACAGCACCACCAACGATCGGCCTACGGCTTTGCCTTTGACCACAAACCTCAAATCTACCGGCCCTCAGCAGCCATTCTCCAATATTGCTCAAAGGGCCCCAAAATCCGAACGACTGAGACTGCAAAACACATGCAAAGAGTGACCACTGAAAACTTTGGCTGGCCCTAACCCTCACATGGTACCCCACCCACAGCACCACCAACGATCGGCCTACGGCTTTGCCTTTGACCACAAACCTCGAATCTACCGGCCCTCGGCAGCCATTCTCCAATATTGCTCAAAGGGCCCCAAAATCCGAACGACTGAGACTGCAAAACACATGCAAAGAGTGACCACTGAAAACTTTGGCTGGCCCTAACCCTCACATGGTACCCCACCCACAGCACCACCAACGATCGGCCTACGGCTTTGCGTTTGACCACAAATCTCGAATCTACCAGCCCTCGGCAGCCATTCTCCAATATTGCTCAAAGGGCCCCAAAATCCGAACGACTGAGACTGCAAAACACATGCAAAGAGTGACCACTGAAAACTTTGGCTGGCCCTAACCCTCACATGGTACCCCACCCACAGCACCACCAACGATCGGCCTACGGCTTTGCCTTTGACCACAAACCTCGAATCTACCGGCCCTCGGCAGCCATTCTCCAATATTGCTCAAAGGGCCCCAAAATCCGAACGACTGAGACTGCAAAACACATGCAAAGAGTGACCACTGAAAACTTTGGCTGGCCCTAACCCTCACATGGTACCCCACCCACAGCACCACCAACGATCGGCCTACGGCTTTGCCTTTGACCACAAACCTCGAATCTACCGGCCCTCGGCAGCCATTCTCCAATATTGCTCAAAGGGCCCCAAAATCCGAACGACTGAGACTGCAAAACACATGCAAAGAGTGACCACTGAAAACTTTGGCTGGCCCTAACCCTCACATGGTACCCCACCCACAGCACCACCAATGATCGGCCTACGGCTTTGCGTTTGAGCACAAACCCCGAATCTACCAGCCCTCGGCAGCCATTCTCCAATATTGCTCAAAGGGCCCCAAAATCCGAACGACTGAGACTGCAAAACACATGCAAAGAGTGACCACTGAAAACTTTGGCTGGCCCTAACCCTCACATGGTACCCCACCCACAGCACCACCAACGATCGGCCTACGGCTTTGCCTTTGACCACAAACCTCGAATCTACCGGCCCTCGGCAGCCATTCTCCAATATTGCTCAAAGGGCCCCAAAATCCGAACGACTGAGACTGCAAAACACATGCAAAGAGTGACCACTGAAAACTTTGGCTGGCCCTAACCCTCACATGGTACCCCACCCACAGCACCACCAATGATCGGCCTACGGCTTTGCGTTTGAGCACAAACCCCGAATCTACCAGCCCTCGGCAGCCATTCTCCAATATTGCTCAAAGGGCCCCAAAATCCGAACGACTGAGACTGCAAAACACATGCAAAGAGTGACCACTGAAAACTTTGGCTGGCCCTAACCCTCACATGGTACCCCACCCACAGCACCACCAACGATCGGCCTACGGCTTTGCCTTTGACCACAAACCTCGAATCTACCGGCCCTCGGCAGTCATTCTCCAATATTGCTCAAAGGGCCCCAAAATCCGAACGACTGAGACTGCAAAACACATGCAAAGAGTGACCACTGAAAACTTTGGCTGGCCCTAACCCTCACATGGTACCCCACCCACAGCACCACCAACGATCGGCCTACGGCTTTGCGTTTGACCACAAACCTCAAATCTACCGGCCCTCAGCAGCCAATTGACCAATATTGCTCAAAGGGCCCCAAAATCCGAACGACTGAGACTGCAAAACACATGCAAAGAGTGACCACTGAAAACTTTGGCTGGCCCTAACCCTCACATGGTACCCCACCCACAGCACCACCAACGATCGGCCTACGGCTTTGCCTTTGACCACAAACCTCGAATCTACCGGCCCTCGGCAGCCATTCTCCAATATTGCTCAAAGGGCCCCAAAATCCGAACGACTGAGACTGCAAAACACATGCAAAGAGTGACCACTGAAAACTTTGGCTGGCCCTAACCCTCACATGGTACCCCACCCACAGCACCACCAACGATCGGCCTACGGCTTTGCCTTTGACCACAAACCTCGAATCTACCGGCCCTCGGCAGCCATTCTCCAATATTGCTCAAAGGGCCCCAAAATCCGAACGACTGAGACTGCAAAACACATGCAAAGAGTGACCACTGAAAACTTTGGCTGGCCCTAACCCTCACATGGTACCCCACCCACAGCACCACCAACGATCGGCCTACGGCTTTGCGTTTGACCACAAACCTCAAATCTACCGGCCCTCAGCAGCCATTGACCAATATTGCTCAAAGGGCCCCAAAATCCGAACGACTGAGACTGCAAAACACATGCAAAGAGTGACCACTGAAAACTTTGGCTGGCCCTAACCCTCACATGGTACCCCACCCACAGCACCACCAACGATCGGCCTACGGCTTTGCCTTTGACCACAAACCTCGAATCTACCGGCCCTCGGCAGCCATTCTCCAATATTGCTCAAAGGGCCCCAAAATCCGAACGACTGAGACTGCAAAACACATGCAAAGAGTGACCACTGAAAACTTTGGCTGGCCCTAACCCTCACATGGTACCCCACCCACAGCACCACCAATGATCGGCCTACGGCTTTGCGTTTGAGCACAAACCCCGAATCTACCAGCCCTCGGCAGCCATTCTCCAATATTGCTCAAAGGGCCCCAAAATCCGAACGACTGAGACTGCAAAACACATGCAAAGAGTGACCACTGAAAACTTTGGCTGGCCCTAACCCTCACATGGTACCCCACCCACAGCACCACCAACGATCGGCCTACGGCTTTGCCTTTGACCACAAACCTCGAATCTACCGGCCCTCGGCAGCCATTCTCCAATATTGCTCAAAGGGCCCCAAAATCCGAACGACTGAGACTGCAAAACACATGCAAAGAGTGACCACTGAAAACTTTGGCTGGCCCTAACCCTCACATGGTACCCCACCCACAGCACCACCAATGATCGGCCTACGGCTTTGCGTTTGAGCACAAACCCCGAATCTACCAGCCCTCGGCAGCCATTCTCCAATATTGCTCAAAGGGCCCCAAAATCCGAACGACTGAGACTGCAAAACACATGCAAAGAGTGACCACTGAAAACTTTGGCTGGCCCTAACCCTCACATGGTACCCCACCCACAGCACCACCAACGATCGGCCTACGGCTTTGCCTTTGACCACAAACCTCGAATCTAACGGCCCTCGGCAGCCATTCTCCAATATTGCTCAAAGGGCCCCAAAATCCGAACGACTGAGACTGCAAAACACATGCAAAGAGTGACCACTGAAAACTTTGGCTGGCCCTAACCCTCACATGGTACCCCACCCACAGCACCACCAACGATCGGCCTACGGCTTTGCGTTTGACCACAAACCTCAAATCTACCGGCCCTCAGCAGCCATTGACCAATATTGCTCAAAGGGCCCCAAAATCCGAACGACTGAGACTGCAAAACACATGCAAAGAGTGACCACTGAAAACTTTGGCTGGCCCTAACCCTCACATGGTACCCCACCCACAGCACCACCAACGATCGTCCTACGGCTTTGCCTTTGACCACAAACCTCGAATCTACCGGCCCTCGGCAGCCATTCTCCAATATTGCTCAAAGGGCCCCAAAATCCGAACGACTGAGACTGCAAAACACATGCAAAGAGTGACCACTGAAAACTCTTACTGGCCCTAACCCTCACATGGTACCCCACCCACAGCACCACCAACGATCGGCCTACGGCTTTGCCTTTGACCACAAACCTCAAATCTACCGGCCCTCAGCAGCCATTGACCAATATTGCTCAAAGGGCCCCAAAATCCGAACGACTGAGACTGCAAAACACATGCAATAGTGACCACTGAAAACTTTGGCTGGACCTAACCCTCACATGGTACCCCACCCACAGCACCACCAACGATCGGCCTACGGCTTTGCCTTTGACCACAAACCTCGAATCTACCAGCCCTCGGCAGCCATTCTCCAATATTGCTCAAAGGGCCCCAAAATCCGAACGACTGAGACTGCAAAACACATGCAAAGAGTGACCACTGAAAACTTTGGCTGGCCCTAACCCTCACATGGTACCCCACCCACAGCACCGCCAACGATCGGCCTACGGCTTTGCGTTTGACCACAAATCTCGAATCTACCAGCCCTCGGCAGCCATTCTCCAATATTGCTCAAAGGGCCCCAAAATCCGAACGACTGAGACTGCAAAACACATGCAAAGAGTGACCACTGAAAACTTTGGCTGGCCCTAACCCTCACATGGTACCCCACCCACAGCACCACCAACGATCGGCCTACGGCTTTGCCTTTGACCACAAACCTCGAATCTACCGGCCCTCGGCAGCCATTCTCCAATATTGCTCAAAGGGCCCCAAAATCCGAACGACTGAGACTGCAAAACACATGCAAAGAGTGACCACTGAAAACTCTTACTGGCCCTAACCCTCACATGGTACCCCACCCACAGCACCACCAACGATCGGCCTACAGCTTTGCCTTTGACCACAAACCTCGAATCTACCGGCCCTCGGCAGCCATTCTCCAATATTGCTCAAAAGGCCCCAAAATCCGAACGACTGAGACTGCAAAACACATGCAAAGAGTGACCACTGAAAACTTTGGCTGGCCCTAACTCTCACATGGTACCCCACCCACAGCACCACCAACGATCGGCCTACGGCTTTGCGTTTGACCACAAACCTCGAATCTACCGGCCCTGGGCAGCCATTCTCCAATATTGCTCAAACGGCCCCAAAATCCGAACGACTGAGACTGCAAAACACATGCAAAGAGTGACCACTGAAAACTTTGGCTGGCCCTAACCCTCACATGGTACCCCACCCATAGCACCACCAACGATCGGCCTACGGCTTTGCCTTTGACCACAAACCTCGAATCTAACGGCCCTCGGCAGCCATTCTCCAATATTGCTCAAAGGGCCCCAAAATCCGAACGACTGAGACTGCAAAACACATGCAAAGAGTGACCACTGAAAACTCTTACTGGCCCTAACCCTCACATGGTACCCCACCCACAGCACCACCAACGATAGGCCTACGGCTTTGCGTTTGACCACAAACCTCAAATCTACCGGCCCTCAGCAGCCATTGACCAATATTGCTCAAAGGGCCCCAAAATCCGAACGACTGAGACTGCAAAACACATGCAAAGAGTGACCACTGAAAACTTTGGCTGGCCCTAACCCTCACATGGTACCCCACCCACAGCACCACCAACGATCGGCCTACGGCTTTGCCTTTGACCACAAACCTCGAATCTACCGGCCCTCGGCAGCCATTCTCCAATATTGCTCAAAGGGCCCCAAAATCCGAACGACTGAGACTGCAAAACACATGCAAAGAGTGACCACTGAAAACTTTGGCTGGCCCTAACCCTCACATGGTACCCCACCCACAGCACCACCAACGATCGGCCTACGGCTTTGCCTTTGACCACAAACCTCAAATCTACCGACCCTCAGCAGCCATTCTCCAATATTGCTCAAAGGGCCCCAAAATCCGAACGACTGAGACTGCAAAACACATGCAAAGAGTGACCACTGAAAACTTTGGCTGGCCCTAACCCTCACATGGTACCCCACCCACAGCACCACCAACGATCGGCCTACGGCTTTGCCTTTGACCACAAACCTCGAATCTACCGGCCCTCGGCAGCCATTCTCCAATATTGCTCAAAGGGCCCCAAAATCCGAACGACTGAGACTGCAAAACACATGCAAAGAGTGACCACTGAAAACTTTGGCTGGCCCTAACCCTCACATGGTACCCCACCCACAGCACCACCAACGATCGGCCTACGGCTTTGCCTTTGACCACAAACCTCGAATCTACCAGCCCTCGGCAGCCATTCTCCAATATTGCTCAAAGGGCCCCAAAATCCGAACGACTGAGACTGCAAAACACATGCAAAGAGTGACCACTGAAAACTTTGGCTGGCCCTAACCCTCACATGGTACCCCACCCACAGCACCACCAACGATCGGCCTACGGCTTTGCCTTTGACCACAAACCTCGAATCTACCGGCCCTCGGCAGCCATTCTCCAATATTGCTCAAAGGGCCCCAAAATCCGAACGACTGAGACTGCAAAACACATGCAAAGAGTGACCACTGAAAACTTTGGCTGGCCCTAACCCTCACATGGTACCCCACCCACAGCACCACCAACGATCGGCCTACGGCTTTGCCTTTGACCACAAATCTCGAATCTACCAGCCCTCGGCAGCCATTCTCCAATATTGCTCAAAGGGCCCCAAAATCCGAACGACTGAGACTGCAAAACACATGCAAAGAGTGACCACTGAAAACTTTGGCTGGCCCTAACCCTCACATGGTACCCCACCCACAGCACCACCAACGATCGGCCTACGGCTTTGCCTTTGACCACAAACCTCGAATCTACCGGCCCTCGGCAGCCATTCTCCAATATTGCTCTGTGGGGCCCCAAAATCCGAACGACTGAGACTGCAAAACACATGCAAAGAGTGACCACTGAAAACTCTTACTGGCCCTAACCCTCACATGGTACCCCACCCACAGCACCACCAACGATCGGCCTACAGCTTTGCCTTTGACCACAAACCTCGAATCTACCGGCCCTCGGCAGCCATTCTCCAATATTGCTCAAAAGGCCCCAAAATCCGAACGACTGAGACTGCAAAAGACATGCAAAGAGTGACCACTGAAAACTTTGGCTGGCCCTAACTCTCACATGGTACCCCACCCACAGCACCACCAACGATCGGCCTACGGCTTTGCCTTTGACCACAAACCTCGAATCTACCAGCCCTCGGCAGCCATTCTCCAATATTGCTCAAAGGGCCCCAAAATCCGAACGACTGAGACTGCAAAACACATGCAAAGAGTGACCACTGAAAACTTTGGCTGGCCCTAACCCTCACATGGTACCCCACCCATAGCACCACCAACGATCGGCCTACGGCTTTGCCTTTGACCACAAACCTCGAATCTAACGGCCCTCGGCAGCCATTCTCCAATATTGCTCAAAGGGCCCCAAAATCCGAACGACTGAGACTGCAAAACACATGCAAAGAGTGACCACTGAAAACTTTGGCTGGCCCTAACCCTCACATGGTACCCCACCCACAGCACCACCAACGATCGGCCTACGGCTTTGCCTTTGACCACAAACCTCAAATCTACCGGCCCTCAGCAGCCATTTACCAATATTGCTCAAAGGGCCCCAAAATCCGAACGACTGAGACTGCAAAACACATGCAAAGAGTGACCACTGAAAACTTTGGCTGGCCCTAACCCTCACATGGTACCCCACCCACAGCACCACCAACGATCGGCCTACGGCTTTGCCTTTGACCACAAACCTCGAATCTACCGGCCCTCGGCAGCCATTCTCCAATATTGCTCAAAGGGCCCCAAAATCCGAACGACTGAGACTGCAAAACACATGCAAAGAGTGACCACTGAAAACTTTGGCTGGCCCTAACCCTCACATGGTACCCCACCCACAGCACCACCAACGATCGGCCTACGGCTTTGCCTTTGACCACAAACCTCGAATCTACCAGCCCTTGGCAGCCATTCTCCAATATTGCTCAAAGGGCCCCAAAATCCGAACGACTGAGACTGCAAAACACATGCAAAGAGTGACCACTGAAAACTTTGGCTGGCCCTAACCCTCACATGGTACCCCACCCACAGCACCACCAACGATCGGCCTACGGCTTTGCCTTTGACCACAAACCTCAAATCTACCGACCCTCAGCAGCCATTCTCCAATATTGCTCAAAGGGCCCCAAAATCCGAACGACTGAGACTGCAAAACACATGCAAAGAGTGACCACTGAAAACTTTGGCTGGCCCTAACCCTCACATGGTACCCCACCCACAGCACCACCAACGATCGGCCTACGGCTTTGCCTTTGACCACAAACCTCGAATCTACCGGCCCTCGGCAGCCATTCTCCAATATTGCTCAAAGGGCCCCAAAATCCGAACGACTGAGACTGCAAAACACATGCAAAGAGTGACCACTGAAAACTTTGGCTGGCCCTAACCCTCACATGGTACCCCACCCACAGCACCACCAACGATCGGCCTACGGCTTTGCGTTTGACCACAAATCTCGAATCTACCAGCCCTCGGCAGCCATTCTCCAATATTGCTCAAAGGGCCCCAAAATCCGAACGACTGAGACTGCAAAACACATGCAAAGAGTGACCACTGAAAACTTTGGCTGGCCCTAACCCTCACATGGTACCCCACCCACAGCACCACCAACGATCGGCCTACGGCTTTGCCTTTGACCACAAACCTCGAATCTACCGGCCCTCGGCAGCCATTCTCCAATATTGCTCAAAGGGCCCCAAAATCCGAACGACTGAGACTGCAAAACACATGCAAAGAGTGACCACTGAAAACTTTGGCTGGCCCTAACCCTCACATGGTACCCCACCCACAGCACCACCAATGATCGGCCTACGGCTTTGCGTTTGAGCACAAACCCCGAATCTACCAGCCCTCGGCAGCCATTCTCCAATATTGCTCAAAGGGCCCCAAAATCCGAACGACTGAGACTGCAAAACACATGCAAAGAGTGACCACTGAAAACTTTGGCTGGCCCTAACCCTCACATGGTACCCCACCCACAGCACCACCAACGATCGGCCTACGGCTTTGCCTTTGACCACAAACCTCGAATATACCGGCCCTCGGCAGCCATTCTCCAATATTGCTCAAAGGGCCCCAAAATCCGAACGACTGAGACTGCAAAACACATGCAAAGAGTGACCACTGAAAACTTTGGCTGGCCCTAACCCTCACATGGTACCCCACCCACAGCACCACCAACGATCGGCCTACGGCTTTGCGTTTGAGCACAAACCCCGAATCTACCAGCCCTCGGCAGCCATTCTCCAATATTGCTCAAAGGGCCCCAAAATCCGAACGACTGAGACTGCAAAACACATGCAAAGAGTGACCACTGAAAACTTTGGCTGGCCCTAACCCTCACATGGTACCCCACCCACAGCACCACCAACCATCGGCCTACGGCTTTGCGTTTGACCACAAACCTCGAATCTAACGGCCCTCGGCAGCCATTCTCCAATATTGCTCAAAGGGCCCCAAAATCCGAACGACTGAGACTGCAAAACACATGCAAAGAGTGACCACTGAAAACTCTTACTGGCCCTAACCCTCACATGGTACCCCACCCACAGCACCACCAACGATCGGCCTACGGCTTTGCGTTTGACCACAAACCTCAAATCTACCGGCCCTCAGCAGCCATTGACCAATATTGCTAAAAGGGCCCGAAAATCCGAACGACTGAGACTGCAAAACACATGCAAAGAGTGACCACTGAAAACTTTGGCTGGCCCTAACCCTCACATGGTACCCCACCCACAGCACCACCAACGATCGGCCTACGGCTTTGCCTTTGACCACAGACCTCGAATCTACCGGCCCTCGGCAGCCATTCTCCAATATTGCTCAAAGGGCCCCAAAATCCGAACGACTGAGACTGCAAAACACATGCAAAGAGTGACCACTGAAAACTTTGGCTGGCCCTAACCCTCACATGGTACCCCACCCACAGCACCACCAACGATCGGCCTACGGCTTTGCCTTTGACCACAAACCTCGAATCTACCGGCCCTCGGCAGCCATTCTCCAATATTGCTCAAAGGGCCCCAAAATCCGAACGACTGAGACTGCAAAACACATGCAAAGAGTGACCACTGAAAACTCTTACTGGCCCTAACCCTCACATGGTACCCCACCCACAGCACCACCAACGATCGGCCTACGGCTTTGCCTTTGACCACAAACCTCGAATCTACCGGCCCTCGGCAGCCATTCTCCAATATTGCTCAAAGGGCCCCAAAATCCGAACGACTGAGACTGCAAAACACATGCAAAGAGTGACCACTGAAAACTTTGGCTGGCCCTAACCCTCACATGGTACCCCACCCACAGCACCACCAACGATTGGCCTACGGCTTTGCGTTTGACCACAAACCTCGAATCTACCGGCCCTCGGCAGCCATTCTCCAATATTGCTCAAAGGGCCCCAAAATCCGAACGACTGAGACTGCAAAACACATGCAAAGAGTGACCACTGAAAACTTTGGCTGGCCCTAACCCTCACATGGTACCCCACCCACAGCACCACCAACGATCGGCCTACGGCTTTGCGTTTGAGCACAAACCCCGAATCTACCAGCCCTCGGCAGCCATTCTCCAATATTGCTCAAAGGGCCCCAAAATCCGAACGACTGAGACTGCAAAACACATGCAAAGAGTGACCACTGAAAACTTTGGCTGGCCCTAACCCTCACATGGTACCCCACCCATAGCACCACCAACGATCGGCCTACGGCTTTGCCTTTGACCACAAACCTCGAATCTAACGGCCCTCGGCAGCCATTCTCCAATATTGCTCAAAGGGCCCCAAAATCCGAACGACTGAGACTGCAAAACACATGCAAAGAGTGACCACTGAAAACTCTTACTGGCCCTAACCCTCACATGGTACCCCACCCACAGCACCACCAACGATCGGCCTACGGCTTTGCGTTTGACCACAAACCTCAAATCTACCGGCCCTCAGCAGCCATTGACCAATATTGCTAAAAGGGCCCGAAAATCCGAACGACTGAGACTGCAAAACACATGCAAAGAGTGACCACTGAAAACTTTGGCTGGCCCTAACCCTCACATGGTACCCCACCCACAGCACCACCAACGATCGGCCTACGGCTTTGCCTTTGACCACAGACCTCGAATCTACCGGCCCTCGGCAGCCATTCTCCAATATTGCTCAAAGGGCCCCAAAATCCGAACGACTGAGACTGCAAAACACATGCAAAGAGTGACCACTGAAAACTTTGGCTGGCCCTAACCCTCACATGGTACCCCACCCACAGCACCACCAACGATCGGCCTACGGCTTTGCCTTTGACCACAAACCTCGAATCTACCGGCCCTCGGCAGCCATTCTCCAATATTGCTCAAAGGGCCCCAAAATCCGAACGACTGAGACTGCAAAACACATGCAAAGAGTGACCACTGAAAACTCTTACTGGCCCTAACCCTCACATGGTACCCCACCCACAGCACCACCAACGATCGGCCTACGGCTTTGCCTTTGACCACAAACCTCGAATCTACCGGCCCTCGGCAGCCATTCTCCAATATTGCTCAAAGGGCCCCAAAATCCGAACGACTGAGACTGCAAAACACATGCAAAGAGTGACCACTGAAAACTTTGGCTGGCCCTAACCCTCACATGGTACCCCACCCACAGCACCACCAACGATTGGCCTACGGCTTTGCGTTTGACCACAAACCTCGAATCTACCGGCCCTCGGCAGCCATTCTCCAATATTGCTCAAAGGGCCCCAAAATCCGAACGACTGAGACTGCAAAACACATGCAAAGAGTGACCACTGAAAACTTTGGCTGGCCCTAACCCTCACATGGTACCCCACCCACAGCACCACCAACGATCGGCCTACGGCTTTGCGTTTGAGCACAAACCCCGAATCTACCAGCCCTCGGCAGCCATTCTCCAATATTGCTCAAAGGGCCCCAAAATCCGAACGACTGAGACTGCAAAACACATGCAAAGAGTGACCACTGAAAACTTTGGCTGGCCCTAACCCTCACATGGTACCCCACCCACAGCACCACCAACGATTGGCCTACGGCTTTGCGTTTGACCACAAACCTCGAATCTACCGGCCCTCGGCAGCCATTCTCCAATATTGCTCAAAGGGCCCCAAAATCCGAACGACTGAGACTGCAAAACACATGCAAAGAGTGACCACTGAAAACTTTGGCTGGCCCTAACCCTCACATGGTACCCCACCCACAGCACCACCAATGATCGGCCTACGGCTTTGCGTTTGAGCACAAACCCCGAATCTACCAGCCCTCGGCAGCCATTCTCCAATATTGCTCAAAGGGCCCCAAAATCCGAACGACTGAGACTGCAAAACACATGCAAAGAGTGACCACTGAAAACTTTGGCTGGCCCTAACCCTCACATGGTACCCCACCCACAGCACCACCAACGATCGGCCTACGGCTTTGCCTTTGACCACAAACCTCGAATCTACCGGCCCTCGGCAGCCATTCTCCAATATTGCTCAAAGGGCCCCAAAATCCGAACGACTGAGACTGCAAAACACATGCAAAGAGTGACCACTGAAAACTTTGGCTGGCCCTAACCCTCACATGGTACCCCACCCACAGCACCACCAACGATCGGCCTACGGCTTTGCCTTTGACCACAAACCTCGAATCTACCAGCCCTCGGCAGCCATTCTCCAATATTGCTCAAAGGGCCCCAAAATCCGAACGACTGAGACTGCAAAACACATGCAAAGAGTGACCACTGAAAACTTTGGCTGGCCCTAACCCTCACATGGTACCCCACCCACAGCACCACCAACAATCGGCCTACGGCTTTGCCTTTGACCACAAACCTCGAATCTACCAGCCCTCGGCAGCCATTCTCCAATATTGCTCAAAGGGCCCCAAAATCCGAACGACTGAGACTGCAAAACACATGCAAAGAGTGACCACTGAAAACTTTGGCTGGCCCTAACCCTCACATGGTACCCCACCCACAGCACCACCAACGATCGGCCTACGGCTTTGCCTTTGACCACAAACCTCGAATCTACCGGCCCTCGGCAGCCATTCTCCAATATTGCTCAAAGGGCCCCAAAATCCGAACGACTGAGACTGCAAAACACATGCAAAGAGTGACCACTGAAAACTCTTACTGGCCCTAACCCTCACATGGTACCCCACCCACAGCACCACCAACGATCGGCCTACGGCTTTGCCTTTGACCACAAACCTCGAATCTACCAGCCCTTGGCAGCCATTGACCAATATTGCTCAAAGGGCCCCAAAATCCGAACGACTGAGACTGCAAAACACATGCAAAGAGTGACCACTGAAAACTTTGGCTGGCCCTAACCCTCACATGGTACCCCACCCACAGCACCACCAACCATCGGCCTACGGCTTTGCCTTTGACCACAAACCTCGAATCTACCGGCCCTCGGCAGCCATTCTCCAATATTGCTCTGTGGGGCCCCAAAATCCGAACGACTGAGACTGCAAAACACATGCAAAGAGTGACCACTGAAAACTTTGGCTGGCCCTAACCCTCACATGGTACCCCACCCACAGCACCACCAACGATCGGCCTACGGCTTTGCCTTTGACCACAAACCTCGAATCTACCGGCCCTCGGCAGCCATTCTCCAATATTGCTCAAAGGGCCCCAAAATCCGAACGACTGAGACTGCAAAACACATGCAAAGAGTGACCACTGAAAACTTTGGCTGGCCCTAACTCTCACATGGTACCCCACCCACAGCACCACCAACGATCGGCCTACGGCTTTGCCTTTGACCACAAACCCCGAATCTACCAGCCCTCGGCAGCCATTCTCCAATATTGCTCAAAGGGCCCCAAAATCCGAACGACTGAGACTGCAAAACACATGCAAAGAGTGACCACTGAAAACTTTGGCTGGCCCTAACCCTCACATGGTACCCCACCCACAGCACCACCAACGATCGGCCTACGGCTTTGCCTTTGACCACAAACCTCGAATCTACCGGCCCTCGGCAGCCATTCTCCAATATTGCTCAAAGGGCCCCAAAATCCGAACGACTGAGACTGCAAAACACATGCAAAGAGTGACCACTGAAAACTTTGGCTGGCCCTAACCCTCACATGGTACCCCACCCACAGCACCACCAACGATCGGCCTACGGCTTTGCGTTTGACCACAAACCTCAAATCTACCGGCCCTCAGCAGCCATTGACCAATATTGCTCAAAGGGCCCCAAAATCCGAACGACTGAGACTGCAAAACACATGCAAAGAGTGACCACTGAAAACTTTGGCTGGCCCTAACCCTCACATGGTACCCCACCCACAGCACCACCAACGATCGGCCTACGGCTTTGCCTTTGACCACAAACCTCGAATCTACCGGCCCTCGGCAGCCATTCTCCAATATTGCTCAAAGGGCCCCAAAATCCGAACGACTGAGACTGCAAAACACATGCAAAGAGTGACCACTGAAAACTTTGGCTGGCCCTAACCCTCACATGGTACCCCACCCACAGCACCACCAACGATCGGCCTACGGCTTTGCCTTTGACCACAGACCTCGAATCTACCGGCCCTTGGCAGCCATTCTCCAATATTGCTCAAAGGGCCCCAAAATCCGAACGACTGAGACTGCAAAACACATGCAAAGAGTGACCACTGAAAACTTTGGCTGGACCTAACCCTCACATGGTACCCCACCCACAGCACCACCAACGATCGGCCTACGGCTTTGCCTTTGACCACAAACCTCGAATCTACCGACCCTCGGCAGCCATTCTCCAATATTGCTCAAAGGGCCCCAAAATCCGAACGACTGAGACTGCAAAACACATGCAAAGAGTGACCACTGAAAACTTTGGCTGGCCCTAACCCTCACATGGTACCCCACCCACAGCACCACCAACGATCGGCCTACGGCTTTGCGTTTGACCACAAACCTCGAATCTACCGGCCCTCGGCAGCCATTCTCCAATATTGCTCAAAGGGCCCCAAAATCCGAACGACTGAGACTGCAAAACACATGCAAAGAGTGACCACTGAAAACTTTGGCTGGCCCTAACCCTCACATGGTACCCCACCCACAGCACCACCAACGATCGGCCTACGGCTTTGCCTTTGACCACAAACCTCGAATCTACCGGCCCTCGGCAGCCATTCTCCAATATTGCTCAAAGGGCCCCAAAATCCGAACGACTGAGACGGCAAAACACATGCAAAGAGTGACCACTGAAAACTTTGGCTGGCCCTAACCCTCACATGGTACCCCACCCACAGCAGCACCAACGATCGGCCTACGGCTTTGCCTTTGACCACAAACCTCGAATCTACCGGCCCTCGGCAGTCATTCTCCAATATTGCTCAAAGGGCCCCAAAATCCGAACGACTGAGACTGCAAAAGACATGCAAAGAGTGACCACTGAAAACTTTGGCTGGCCCTAACCCTCACATGGTACCCCACCCACAGCACCACCAACGATTGGCCTACGGCTTTGCCTTTGACCACAAACCTCGAATCTACCGGCCCTCGGCAGCCATTCTCCAATATTGCTCAAAGGGCCCCAAAATCCGAACGACTGAGACTGCAAAACACATGCAAAGAGTGACCACTGAAAACTTTGGCTGGCCCTAACCCTCACATGGTACCCCACCCACAGCACCACCAATGATCGGCCTACGGCTTTGCGTTTGACCACAAACCTCGAATCTACCAGCCCTCGGCAGCCATTCTCCAATATTGCTCTGTGGGGCCCCAAAATCCGAACGACTGAGACTGCAAAACACATGCAAAGAGTGACCACTGAAAACTTTGGCTGGCCCTAACCCTCACATGGTACCCCACCCACAGCACCACCAACGAGTGGCCTACGGCTTTGCCTTTGACCACAAACCTCGAATCTACCGGCCCTCGGCAGCCATTCTCCAATATTGCTCAAAGGGCCCCAAAATCCGAACGACTGAGACTGCAAAACACATGCAAAGAGTGACCACTGAAAACTTTGGCTGGCCCTAACCCTCACATGGTACCCCACCCACAGCACCACCAATGATCGGCCTACGGCTTTGCGTTTGAGCACAAACCCCGAATCTACCAGCCCTCGGCAGCCATTCTCCAATATTGCTCAAAGGGCCCCAAAATCCGAACGACTGAGACTGCAAAACACATGCAAAGAGTGACCACTGAAAACTTTGGCTGGCCCTAACCCTCACATGGTACCCCACCCAGAGCACCACCAACGATCGGCCTACGGCTTTGCCTTTGACCACAAACCTCGAATCTACCGGCCCTCGGCAGCCATTCTCCAATATTGCTCAAAGGGCCCCAAAATCCGAACGACTGAGACTGCAAAACACATGCAAAGAGTGACCACTGAAAACTTTGGCTGGCCCTAACTCTCACATGGTACCCCACCCACAGCACCACCAACGATCGGCCTACGGCTTTGCGTTTGACCACAAACCTCGAATCTACCGGCCCTGGGCAGCCATTCTCCAATATTGCTCAAAGGGCCCCAAAATCCGAACGACTGAGACTGCAAAACACATGCAAAGAGTGACCACTGAAAACTTTGGCTGGCCCTAACCCTCACATGGTACCCCACCCATAGCACCACCAACGATCGGCGTACGGCTTTGCCTTTGACCACAAACCTCGAATCTACCGGCCCTCGGCAGCCATTCTCCAATATTGCTCAAAGGGCCCCAAAATCCGAACGACTGAGACTGCAAAACACATGCAAAGAGTGACCACTGAAAACTTTGGCTGGCCCTAACCCTCACATGGTACCCCACCCACAGCACCACCAACGATCGGCCTACGGCTTTGCGTTTGACCACAAACCTCAAATCTACCGGCCCTCAGCAGCCATTGACCAATATTGCTCAAAGGGCCCGAAAATCCGAACGACTGAGACTGCAAAACACATGCAAAGAGTGACCACTGAAAACTTTGGCTGGCCCTAACCCTCACATGGTACCCCACCCACAGCACCACCAACGATCGGCCTACGGCTTTGCCTTTGACCACAAACCTCGAATCTACCGGCCCTCGGCAGCCATTCTCCAATATTGCTCAAAGGGCCCCAAAATCCGAACGACTGAGACTGCAAAACACATGCAAAGAGTGACCACTGAAAACTTTGGCTGGCCCTAACCCTCACATGGTACCCCACCCACAGCACCACCAACGATCGGCCTACGGCTTTGCCTTTGACCACAAACCTCGAATCTACCAGCCCTTGGCAGCCATTCTCCAATATTGCTCAAAGGGCCCCAAAATCCGAACGACTGAGACTGCAAAACACATGCAAAGAGTGACCACTGAAAACTTTGGCTGGACCTAACCCTCACATGGTACCCCACCCACAGCACCACCAACGATCGGCCTACGGCTTTGCCTTTGACCACAAACCTCAAATCTACCGACCCTCAGCAGCCATTCTCCAATATTGCTCAAAGGGCCCCAAAATCCGAACGACTGAGACTGCAAAACACATGCAAAGAGTGACCACTGAAAACTTTGGCTGGCCCTAACCCTCACATGGTACCCCACCCACAGCACCACCAACGATCGGCCTACGGCTTTGCCTTTGACCACAAACCTCGAATCTACCGGCCCTCGGCAGCCATTGACCAATATTGCTCAAAGGGCCCCAAAATCCGAACGACTGAGACTGCAAAACACATGCAAAGAGTGACCACTGAAAACTTTGGCTGGCCCTAACCCTCACATGGTACCCCACCCACAGCACCACCAACGATCGGCCTACGGCTTTGCCTTTGACCACAAACCTCGAATCTACCGGCCCTCGGCAGCCATTCTCCAATATTGCTCAAAGGGCCCCAAAATCCGAACGACTGAGACTGCAAAACACATGCAAAGAGTGACCACTGAAAACTTTGGCTGGCCCTAACCCTCACATGGTACCCCACCCACAGCACCACCAACGATCGGCCTACGGCTTTGCCTTTGACCACAAACCTCGAATCTACCGGCCCTCGGCAGCCATTCTCCAATATTGCTCAAAGGGCCCCAAAATCCGAACGACTGAGACTGCAAAACACATGCAAAGAGTGACCACTGAAAACTCTTACTGGCCCTAACCCTCACATGGTACCCCACCCACAGCACCACCAACGATCGGCCTACGGCTTTGCGTTTGACCACAAACCTCAAATCTACCGGCCCTCAGCAGCCATTGACCAATATTGCTCAAAGGGCCCGAAAATCCGAACGACTGAGACTGCAAAACACATGCAAAGAGTGACCACTGAAAACTTTGGCTGGCCCTAACCCTCACATGGTACCCCACCCACAGCACCACCAAGGATCGGCCTACGGCTTTGCCTTTGACCACAGACCTCGAATCTACCGGCCCTCGGCAGCCATTCTCCAATATTGCTCAAAGGGCCCCAAAATCCGAACGACTGAGACTGCAAAACACATGCAAAGAGTGACCACTGAAAACTTTGGCTGGCCCTAACCCTCACATGGTACCCCACCCACAGCACCACCAACGATCGGCCTACGGCTTTGCCTTTGACCACAAACCTCGAATCTACCGGCCCTCGGCAGCCATTCTCCAATATTGCTCAAAGGGCCCCAAAATCCGAACGACTGAGACTGCAAAACACATGCAAAGAGTGACCACTGAAAACTCTTACTGGCCCTAACCCTCACATGGTACCCCACCCACAGCACCACCAACGATCGGCCTACGGCTTTGCCTTTGACCACAAACCTCGAATCTACCGGCCCTCGGCAGCCATTCTCCAATATTGCTCAAAGGGCCCCAAAATCCGAACGACTGAGACTGCAAAACACATGCAAAGAGTGACCACTGAAAACTTTGGCTGGCCCTAACCCTCACATGGTACCCCACCCACAGCACCACCAACGATTGGCCTACGGCTTTGCGTTTGACCACAAACCTCGAATCTACCGGCCCTCGGCAGCCATTCTCCAATATTGCTCAAAGGGCCCCAAAATCCGAACGACTGAGACTGCAAAACACATGCAAAGAGTGACCACTGAAAACTTTGGCTGGCCCTAACCCTCACATGGTACCCCACCCACAGCACCACCAACGATCGGCCTACGGCTTTGCGTTTGAGCACAAACCCCGAATCTACCAGCCCTCGGCAGCCATTCTCCAATATTGCTCAAAGGGCCCCAAAATCCGAACGACTGAGACTGCAAAACACATGCAAAGAGTGACCACTGAAAACTTTGGCTGGCCCTAACCCTCACATGGTACCCCACCCACAGCACCACCAACGATTGGCCTACGGCTTTGCGTTTGACCACAAACCTCGAATCTACCGGCCCTCGGCAGCCATTCTCCAATATTGCTCAAAGGGCCCCAAAATCCGCACGACTGAGACTGCAAAACACATGCAAAGAGTGACCACTGAAAACTTTGGCTGGCCCTAACCCTCACATGGTACCCCACCCACAGCACCACCAACGATCGGCCTACGGCTTTGCCTTTGACCACAAACCTCGAATCTACCGGCCCTCGGCAGCCATTCTCCAATATTGCTCAAAGGGCCCCAAAATCCGAACGACTGAGACTGCAAAACACATGCAAAGAGTGACCACTGAAAACTTTGGCTGGCCCTAACCCTCACATGGTACCCCACCCACAGCACCACCAACGATCGGCCTACGGCTTTGCCTTTGACCACAAACCTCGAATCTACCGGCCCTCGGCAGCCATTCTCCAATATTGCTCAAAGGGCCCCAAAATCCGAACGACTGAGACTGCAAAACACATGCAAAGAGTGACCACTGAAAACTTTGGCTGGCCCTAACCCTCACATGGTACCCCACCCACAGCACCACCAACGATCGGCCTACGGCTTTGCGTTTGACCACAAACCTCAAATCTACCGGCCCTCGGCAGCCATTCTCCAATATTGCTCTGCGGGGCCCCAAAATCCGAACGACTGAGACTGCAAAACACATGCAAAGAGTGACCACTGAAAACTTTGGCTGGCCCTAACCCTCACATGGTACACCACCGACAGCACCACCAACGATCGGCCTACGGCTTTGCCTTTGACCACAAACCTCGAATCTACCGGCCCTCGGCAGCCATTCTCCAATATTGCTCAAAGGGCCCCAAAATCCGAACGACTGAGACTGCAAAACACATGCAAAGAGTGACCACTGAAAACTTTGGCTGGCCCTAACCCTCACATGGTACCCCACCCACAGCACCACCAACGATTGGCCTACGGCTTTGCGTTTGACCACAAACCTCGAATCTACCGGCCCTCGGCAGCCATTCTCCAATATTGCTCAAAGGGCCCCAAAATCCGCACGACTGAGACTGCAAAACACATGCAAAGAGTGACCACTGAAAACTTTGGCTGGCCCTAACCCTCACATGGTACCCCACCCACAGCACCACCAATGATCGGCCTACGGCTTTGCGTTTGAGCACAAACCCCGAATCTACCAGCCCTCAGCAGCCATTGACCAATATTGCTCAAAGGGCCCCAAAATCCGAACGACTGAGACTGCAAAACACATGCAAAGAGTGACCACTGAAAACTTTGGCTGGCCCTAACCCTCACATGGTACCCCACCCACAGTACCACCAACGATCGGCCTACGGCTTTGCCTTTGACCACAAACCTCGAATCTACCGGCCCTCGGCAGCCATTCTCCAATATTGCTCAAAGGGCCCCAAAATCCGAACGACTGAGACTGCAAAACACATGCAAAGAGTGACCACTGAAAACTTTGGCTGGCCCTAACCCTCACATGGTTCCCCACCCACAGCACCACCAACGATCGGCCTACGGCTTTGCCTTTGACCACAGACCTCGAATCTACCGGCCCTCGGCAGCCATTCTCCAATATTGCTCTGCGGGGCCCCAAAATCCGAACGACTGAGACTGCAAAACACATGCAAAGAGTGACCACTGAAAACTTTGGCTGGCCCTAACCCTCACATGGTACACCACCGACAGCACCACCAACGATCGGCCTACGGCTTTGCCTTTGACCACAAACCTCGAATCTACCGGCCCTCGGCAGCCATTCTCCAATATTGCTCAAAGGGCCCCAAAATCCGAACGACTGAGACTGCAAAACACATGCAAAGAGTGACCACTGAAAACTTTGGCTGGCCCTAACCCTCACATGGTACCCCACCCACAGCACCACCAACGATCGGCCTACGGCTTTGCCTTTGACCACAAACCTCGAATCTACCGGCCCTCGGCAGCCATTCTCCAATATTGCTCAAAGGGCCCCAAAATCCGAACGACTGAGACTGCAAAACACATGCAAAGAGTGACCACTGAAAACTTTGGCTGGCCCTAACCCTCACATGGTACCCCACCCACAGCACCACCAACGATCGGCCTACGGCTTTGCGTTTGACCACAAACCTCAAATCTACCGGCCCTCAGCAGCCATTGACCAATATTGCTCAAAGGGCCCCAAAATCCGAACGACTGAGACTGCAAAACACATGCAAAGAGTGACCACTGAAAACTTTGGCTGGCCCTAACCCTCACATGGTACCCCACCCACAGCACCACCAACGATCGGCCTACGGCTTTGCCTTTGACCACAAACCTCGAATCTACCGGCCCTCGGCAGCCATTCTCCAATATTGCTCAAAGGGCCCCAAAATCCGAACGACTGAGACTGCAAAACACATGCAAAGAGTGACCACTGAAAACTTTGGCTGGCCCTAACCCTCACATGGTACCCCACCCACAGCACCACCAACGATCGGCCTACGGCTTTGCCTTTGACCACAGACCTCGAATCTACCGGCCCTCGGCAGCCATTCTCCAATATTGCTCAAAGGGCCCCAAAATCCGAACGACTGAGACTGCAAAACACATGCAAAGAGTGACCACTGAAAACTTTGGCTGGCCCTAACCCTCACATGGTACCCCACCCACAGCACCACCAACGATCGGCCTACGGCTTTGCCTTTGACCACAAACCTCGAATCTACCGGCCCTCGGCAGCCATTCTCCAATATTGCTCAAAGGGCCCCAAAATCCGAACGACTGAGACTGCAAAACACATGCAAAGAGTGACCACTGAAAACTTTGGCTGGCCCTAACCCTCACATGGTACCCCACCCACAGCACCACCAACGATCGGCCTACGGCTTTGCCTTTGACCACAAACCTCGAATCTACCGGCCCTCGGCAGCCATTCTCCAATATTGCTCAAAGGGCCCCAAAATCCGAACGACTGAGACTGCAAAACACATGCAAAGAGTGACCACTGAAAACTTTGGCTGGCCCTAACCCTCACATGGTACCCCACCCACAGCACCACCAACGATCGGCCTACGGCTTTGCCTTTGACCACAGACCTCGAATCTACCGGCCCTCGGCAGCCATTCTCCAATATTGCTCAAAGGGCCCCAAAATCCGAACGACTGAGACTGCAAAACACATGCAAAGAGTGACCACTGAAAACTTTGGCTGGCCCTAACCCTCACATGGTACCCCACCCACAGCACCACCAACGATCGGCCTACGGCTTTGCGTTTGACCACAAACCTCGAATCTACCGGCCCTCGGCAGCCATTCTCCAATATTGCTCAAAGGGCCCCAAAATCCGAACGACTGAGACTGCAAAAGACATGCAAAGAGTGACCACTGAAAACTTTGGCTGGCCCTAACCCTCACATGGTACCCCACCCACAGCACCACCAACGATCGGCCTACGGCTTTGCCTTTGACCACAAACCTCGAATCTACCGGCCCTCGGCAGCCATTCTCCAATATTGCTCAAAGGGCCCCAAAATCCGAACGACTGAGACTGCTGATGCCAATTTTATGCCCCAAACAAGGCACGGACAGAGTAACTGCTCAGAGACAAAGTTTGTAGCCTTTAAGCAGGAGGTATTTACTAACGGCCGGGGAGCAGCCAGGTTTTCCTGGGCAAACTGCTCCAGTTCAGCAATCTCACAATTCAGCTTTTATACAATTTTCCCGGGCAATTGCAACATACATTATGAATATTCATTATATTGCAACATCTACTTTTAATATTCATAATAGGCGGAGTTGAGGCAGAGTTAGAGGGTTGGTCTTCAATTTGGGGAGGATTTTTGGGGTCGTTCCTGTATTTCATCCTCTTGAACTGGTGTCCTTTCCATAACTTTTTCCTAATTTGGATAGTCTCCTTGTGCATTTGGCAGGGTCTTAGTGACCTTGGCTCATCCTAAAACTTCTGAGGCTACTGATGCCAAATTTTATGTTATTTTATAGTTTTAGTGTTCTTTTCTGTCAACCTGTCCTGTTCTCTCAGACAATTTATTACCTCCGTATTTTCCTAATGCTAAGCTTTCTTATAGTGCCTTGCATTTTATGTTTTAACTCGTTATTTCTCGAAGACTGCTTCCTTTTGGGTGGCTTCATTTCCCCCCTTTTCTTATAACTTACGAATTCTTTCGTCAAGTTCTAATCCTGCTGTTGGGGAATATCCTGTAAAGATGTCCCACCAATGATGTTGACCTACTTGAGTAACCTTTGTTAGGATATTCTACTTATATCTCTTTGTGTTCGTTTGTGGTATGACCAAGCGTTCCAGCCTTTGAGGCTTTGCTGTATAAAAGGTTGACAATCTTTCTGTAAATGTGTAATGTCTGTCTGAATGTTTATCCGTACTTTCTTCAGAGAATATGTGGGATCTAACAGTAACTTCAGTTTGTTTGACTGTCTTATTACTTGGGGTCCTATAAAGAGTAGATTATGCATTTCCCTACATTCTAGAGGTGGAGTAGCTTCATGAGACGGGTCCATGACTAAGTCTGTCGTGGATTTAATGGCCCGTTTAAAACCTCTGCCGATCATGTTGCCTTGTTTACTAATAGGTTCAAGAATTTTAGCTTCTCTGTTACATGAAAACCAAGTTAATTTGTCTAGTTGGAATATAATTTCACACTGTGCTCTACCTCCTTTAAAACTATCCCATTGACAAGAAACTGGTCCCCTCCTTTGAACCCAGATAATGGGCTCTTTATCTTTTTCCTGGCTGTAAGTAATTAAGTTCTGTCTAGGGACCTTTTCTCCAGATTCAATTGTCAACATTAGTGTTTGTTTTTCCTACTAGGGCATCAACTTCTCGGCATCCTACTTGAATTTAGCCTCCTTTTTGTGCCACGAAAAGGGTGTTACTTTCCCATTCATCTATCATATAAGGTTGATTGTTATGTAGAACATAAATCTCAAATTCGTTTTCCCCAGAGCGTGGTAGTGTGCGTGCACTAGACCCTGGCCCTTCTGGAGTAGGGTCTTGGGATAAAACAATACTTATCAAGAGTCCAATGGTTAATGTTGAAAGGGTTTGAGAGGGAGCTGGATTCATAATGTCGGGTCTTCTTACTTATCTTCTGGAGCTTTCTTGACTCAGGAATAATGCATCCATGTAGGTCATTCCTTGATCCGTACCGCAGTGAAGGTAGTCAGCAGCACTTGGAAAGGTCCCTCCCACTTTTCTTATAGGGGTTTTCCTAAAAGATTCTTAACATACACCCAATCGCTGGGGTTAAACGGATGTAGCTTACACTCAGGTTGTTTGGGTTGGTGTTCTATCACCACCGTAGCATTTTTATCGAAACGTTTCCCCACTGCAATTACATAATCATAGATATACTGATTACCTATTTGGTCTATAGCATCCCCATTTACAATTTGCATAGCATAGGGTCTGCCGTACAGAATTTCAAACGGACTCAACTTCTCTTTTGATAGAGGTTTGACCCTCAATCTGATCAGAGCAATAGGCAATAGTCTCTTGACATATCTTAGCAATTTGTTGTTTGATAAGATGATTCACCTTTTCCACTTGCCCATTGTCCTGTGGTTTGTAGGGCATATGCAATTGCCATTTAATCTGCAGTGCTTTGCTTATTGCTCTCACGACCTTTGCACAAAAATGTGATCCTCTGTCTGAAGAGATACTTCTTGGTACTCCAAACCGCGGTATGATTTCATTTAACAAAACTTTAGTTACTTCTCTTTCTTTGTTCTACAGGGGAATGCCTCAGGCCACTCAGAAAATGTATAAGTTAATACCAACAAATATCGAATACCCTCCTTTTCTTGGGAGTTCAGAGAAATCAATTTGCCATACTTCACCTGGGAATTTGCCTTGATTTATTGCTCCTTGGTGCATTTTGGTTCCTGTATTTGGGTTGTTCTTTAGGCATCATTCGCATTGGATGTAACTTGCTTTATGGTGACGAATAATTTTGGTCCTGCTATTCTAGTTTATAAATACTGATAAAGTGGATCTAAACCCCAATGGACCTTTTCATGTTCTGTCTTTACAAATTGCCACATTAATTTTTCTGGTATTATTAGTTGTCCCGTTTCTAACTGACCCCATCCATTATCTAATAATTTACCTTTATTTCTTCGAATCCACCTATGATCTGATTCCTGATAGTTTGGTTGAAAGCTGGTATCTAGCTCCCCTGGTACTAAAGCTGTTATAGTCACTTTTCTGTCCTTGCATCAGCTAATTTAGCTTCCGCATCAGCTTTCCTATTTCCTATTTCTGGAACAGTGTTACCTTTCAGGTGTCCCTTACAATGCATTATGGCCACTTGTTCTGGGAGCTGGACTGCTTCTAACAATCGTAGAATTTCCTCTGCGTGTTTGACTGCTTTCCCTTGGGTAGTCAGCAGTCCTCTTTCTTTCCAGATTGCTCCATGAGCATGTACGATGGAGAAGGCATACTTAGAGTCTGTCCAAATATTAATTCGCATGTTTTCTGCTAATTCCAGAGCTCGGATAAGAACTATTAGCTCTGCTCTTTGGGCTGAGGTCCCTGCAGGTAAAGGATTTGACTCGATTACCTCTTCCGTCGTAGTCACCGCATAGCCAGCCATTCTTACCCCTTGCTTTACGGAGCTGCTGCCATCCGAGAACCAATTGTCCGCATCTTCGAATGGCTCTTCTTTGAGATCCAGGCGACTGGAGTAGACTGCTTCGATTGTTTCCAGGCAGTCATGTTCGATGGGTTCTGCCAGAGTTCTTCCTTCTAGGAATGAAGCTGGGTTCACGATATTAGTTACTTGGATAGTTATATCATCTGATTCAGCTAGGATAGCCTGGTATTTTAGGAATCTGGAAAGTGATAACCAGTGGTTACCTTTCTGTTCTAATACGGCTGATACAGTATGAGACACTAACACAGTCATTTTCTGGGCCAACGTGAGCTTCCTGGCCTCTTCTACGTTTATAATCACTGCGGCCACTGCTTTCAGACAGCTAGGCCACCCTTTGCTTACTTCATCCAACTGTTTGGAGAAATAAGCCACAGCTCTCTTGTGTGGTTCCAACTGTTGTGCTAAGACTCCTAGAGCCATCCCTTGTCGTTCATGAGAGAACGGCCAGAAAGGTTTTGTTACATCTGGAAGACCCAAAGCTGGTGCTCTCATAAGCTCCTGTTTCAGTTTCTTAAAAGCCCCTTCTGCTTCAGGAGTCCAGGCTAGAATATTCTTAGTTTCTTTTAGCGAATCATATAATGGTTTAGCGAGTATCCCGTATTGATAGATCCATAGTCGACACCAACCTGTCATTCCCAGAAAGGCGCGCAAATCTCTCACCGTTTCTGGTCTAGGCATTTGGCAGATGGCTTCCCTTCTTGTCGTTCCTAGGGATCGCTGCCCTCTGGAAACTTCATATCCCAGATATACTACTTCTTCTTGCACCAGCTGTGCTTTCTGTTGAGAAACTCGATATCCACTTATACCCAAGAAATTCAACAGAGAAATAGTCCATTCAATGCATTCTTCTTCTGTCTCTGTTGCTATTAGGAGATCGTCTATGTATTGTAGAAGAGTACCATCTCCCGGTGGCCTCTCCCACTGTTCTAATTCTTTGGCTAATTGATTCCCAAAAATTGTGGGACTATTTTTTTTATAACCTTGAGGTAACACAGTCCACGTGAGTTGGGTTTTTCTCCCTATATTTACAGATTCCCATTCAAAGGCAAAGATCTTTTGGCTTTCTAGAGCTAAGGGAAGGCAGAAGAATGCATCTTTCAAGTCTAATACCGTGAACCAGGTCAAATTTTCCTTTAATTTAGTTAGGAGTGTATAAGGGTTAGCAACTACTGGGTGTAGTGTCTTCGTTATTTCATTTACTGCTCTTAGATCTTGGACTAATCTATAAGTTCCGTTAGGTTTCTTAACTGACAAGATTGGTGCGTTAAAATCTGATTCGCATTCTATTAATAACCCCAACTCTAAAACTTTCTAATTATGGGTTCAATTCCTTTTCTATCTTCTAACCTCAGTGGGTACTGTTTTCTCACTACTGGCCTCGCTCCAGGTATAAGGTCAATAATGATAGGTGTTGCTTGTTTTGATTTTCCAGGTACGTCAGTAGCCCATACCAGCGGGTAGGCTTCACTCAGAATTCGCTCGATATTGTGTCTTTCAGGTTTTGGTTCTATGCAACTGATTGTTAGGCTTAGAGCTGCAATCAGTTGCTCTTCGTTTACTCAGAATTCCAATTTGTCTTTGTTGAATTTTACTGATGGATTCCCCTTTGTTTTCCAATTTTGTATTTAATAGGTTTCAAAAAGTAAGCTTTTTCTGGTTGGCCTGTTGCTCCCACAACTGGTACAAATTCATCACTTTTAGGCACTAGTTCCTGATTTAAAACCGAAAATGTTGCTCCTGTATCAATCAAAAAGTCTAATTCTTTTTCACCTTCTCCCAGTCTGGGAGGAGGCACTCCATATCCTGGGGCAAATGGCTGATATTCCCACAGGCTTACTTCACTCTCTTTTCCACTGTCCCTTCTTATTAATTTGAGGCACTGTTGTCCAATACTACAGGCATCACTGCAGCGTTCCTTAGGTTTTAAGTTTTTCTTATCCTTTTCTAAGGCTAGTACTAGGGGATCCTGAGGTGCCACATTTATCCCACATTCCTTCTGCCACTCCAGTTTATTTCTTAGGGTAAAAAAAAAACATATCACAATACATCACTTCATCGCATTTGCCTAGCTGGCGGAGGAACAGCATGAGTTGTAAGATTGTGTTATAATTAATTGTTCCTTCTGGTGGCCATTTTTCATCTCCGTCTAACTTATACAAAGGCCACCACTGTGTACAGTATTTTAAAAGTGTCTTTTTACTTATGTTCCCCCCTGGAATCCCTCCTAAATCTTTCCAGTGTTTCAGGATACATCCCAAGGGGGTTTTCATATTTACATCTTTACTTTGTTGTCTTCCCATTACTATTCTCTGGATTTATGTCTCTTTGTTTAACCGGGTCGAACTCCTACCCGTAAGTACTATATCTTGCTTTGTTTCATCACTTCATGCACGCAATTTTCAATCGCTTCGTTCGTCTCTAGCCTGGCTTCTCGCGAAGAACAGGAACCGTAGAGCTGGACTCCCCACTCACTTTGCAGCGATGCTGCGTCTCAGTCACTCTCACTCATACTTGCACACTTTATATAAACATTCCTACCTTCTGGTTTATATCTGAACAGACTGCTTTACCAAGTAAGGTCACAGGATGTCGATTGCGGACTGTGAGATACTGGTTTGCTGTCGGATATCCGATCTGTGTTATCACATAGCCACAGGACACCGCTGCAAGCTTTAAATTTCAAGCTACATGTTAATAAGAAATTCTCCATATTCCAAAACCTTTTTCCCAAGAGAGATTCTTGGACACACTCCCGGACCTAGAAAGCAATCCTAGATTAGTTAATGACCATCCTTAGTTATAAACTGTCTGTATCCTTAACCCTTAAATCACAACCTTACGGTCTTAAACACCGTAATGAACAATATTTCACACAACAAAAAAATAAACCAAGGACATCAAGGTAAAAGGAGAACACATAAGACTCCGTTCCAGCAGGACTCTAACCTGCTTCGGAGGACACACAAGACACTGCTCCGGCAGGACTCTAACCCACTTCGGAGAGCACACAAGACACTGCTCCGGCAGGACTCTAACCCGCTTCGGAGAGCACACAAGACACTGCTCCGGCAGGACTCTAACCCGCTTCGGAGGACACACAAGACACTGCTCCGGCAGGGCTCTAACCTGCTTCGGAGAGCACACAAGACTGTTCCGGCAGGACTCTAACCTGCTTCTCTATATGGGCCTCTAACCCAGCAGGGATTAATGCCAGGGCGTCCCCTCGGCTTCCCTTCGGGCGGTAACGTCTTACCCCCGCTTCTCAACAAAGCGCTTTATCTTAAAGGATAAATACCTCTTAATTTGGAGCAGAAGGTCCTTGTCCACCGATGCACGTAGGCCCGAGGGGTCCGGGAGACTCTTCCGACAAAATTCCGTCGAGGGGGCCCAGAGAGGGTCCCGGGCCCCTGGGTCTAGGCTCGGGAGGACTGTTTCTCCTGCCTGGCTCGCCAAATTATGATGCCAATTTTATGCCCCAAACAAGGCACGGACAGAGTAACTGCTCAGAGACAAAGTTTGTAGCCTTTAAGCAGGAGGTATTTACTAACGGCCGGGGAGCAGCCAGGTTTTCCTGGGCAAACTGCTCCAGTTCAGCAATCTCACAATTCAGCTTTTATACAATTTTCCCGGGCAATTGCAACATACATTATGAATATTCATTATATTGCAACATCTACTTTTAATATTCATAATAGGCGGAGTTGAGGCAGAGTTAGAGGGTTGGTCTTCAATTTGGGGAGGATTTTTGGGGTCGTTCCTGTATTTCATCCTCTTGAACTGGTGTCCTTTCCATAACTTTTTCCTAATTTGGATAGTCTCCTTGTGCATTTGGCAGGGTCTTAGTGACCTTGGCTCATCCTAAAACTTCTGAGGCTACTGATGCCAAATTTTATGTTATTTTATAGTTTTAGTGTTCTTTTCTGTCAACCTGTCCTGTTCTCTCAGACAATTTATTACCTCCGTATTTTCCTAATGCTAAGCTTTCTTATAGTGCCTTGCATTTTATGTTTTAACTCGTTATTTCTCGAAGACTGCTTCCTTTTGGGTGGCTTCATTTCCCCCCTTTTCTTATAACTTACGAATTCTTTCGTCAAGTTCTAATCCTGCTGTTGGGGAATATCCTGTAAAGATGTCCCACCAATGATGTTGACCTACTTGAGTAACCTTTGTTAGGATATTCTACTTATATCTCTTTGTGTTCGTTTGTGGTATGACCAAGCGTTCCAGCCTTTGAGGCTTTGCTGTATAAAAGGTTGACAATCTTTCTGTAAATGTGTAATGTCTGTCTGAATGTTTATCCGTACTTTCTTCAGAGAATATGTGGGATCTAACAGTAACTTCAGTTTGTTTGACTGTCTTATTACTTGGGGTCCTATAAAGAGTAGATTATGCATTTCCCTACATTCTAGAGGTGGAGTAGCTTCATGAGACGGGTCCATGACTAAGTCTGTCGTGGATTTAATGGCCCGTTTAAAACCTCTGCCGATCATGTTGCCTTGTTTACTAATAGGTTCAAGAATTTTAGCTTCTCTGTTACATGAAAACCAAGTTAATTTGTCTAGTTGGAATATAATTTCACACTGTGCTCTACCTCCTTTAAAACTATCCCATTGACAAGAAACTGGTCCCCTCCTTTGAACCCAGATAATGGGCTCTTTATCTTTTTCCTGGCTGTAAGTAATTAAGTTCTGTCTAGGGACCTTTTCTCCAGATTCAATTGTCAACATTAGTGTTTGTTTTTCCTACTAGGGCATCAACTTCTCGGCATCCTACTTGAATTTAGCCTCCTTTTTGTGCCACGAAAAGGGTGTTACTTTCCCATTCATCTATCATATAAGGTTGATTGTTATGTAGAACATAAATCTCAAATTCGTTTTCCCCAGAGCGTGGTAGTGTGCGTGCACTAGACCCTGGCCCTTCTGGAGTAGGGTCTTGGGATAAAACAATACTTATCAAGAGTCCAATGGTTAATGTTGAAAGGGTTTGAGAGGGAGCTGGATTCATAATGTCGGGTCTTCTTACTTATCTTCTGGAGCTTTCTTGACTCAGGAATAATGCATCCATGTAGGTCATTCCTTGATCCGTACCGCAGTGAAGGTAGTCAGCAGCACTTGGAAAGGTCCCTCCCACTTTTCTTATAGGGGTTTTCCTAAAAGATTCTTAACATACACCCAATCGCTGGGGTTAAACGGATGTAGCTTACACTCAGGTTGTTTGGGTTGGTGTTCTATCACCACCGTAGCATTTTTATCGAAACGTTTCCCCACTGCAATTACATAATCATAGATATACTGATTACCTATTTGGTCTGTAGCATCCCCATTTACAATTTGCATAGCATAGGGTCTGCCGTACAGAATTTCAAACGGACTCAACTTCTCTTTTGATAGAGGTTTGACCCTCAATCTGATCAGAGCAATAGGCAATAGTCTCTTGACATATCTTAGCAATTTGTTGTTTGATAAGATGATTCACCTTTTCCACTTGCCCACTGTCCTGTGGTTTGTAGGGCATATGC
Source organism: Heliangelus exortis (assembly GCF_036169615.1). Classification (NCBI taxonomy): domain Eukaryota; kingdom Metazoa; phylum Chordata; class Aves; order Apodiformes; family Trochilidae; genus Heliangelus; species Heliangelus exortis. The sequence continues at coordinate 10,842,361 of NC_092443.1, forward strand.
AATTGCCATTTAATCTGCAGTGCTTTGCTTATTGCTCTCACGACCTTTGCACAAAAATGTGATCCTCTGTCTGAAGAGATACTTCTTGGTACTCCAAACCGCGGTATGATTTCATTTAACAAAACTTTAGTTACTTCTCTTTCTTTGTTTGTTCTACAGGGGAATGCCTCAGGCCACTCAGAAAATGTATAAGTTAATACCAACAAATATCGAATACCCTCCTTTTCTTGGGAGTTCAGAGAAATCAATTTGCCATACTTCACCTGGGAATTTGCCTTGATTTATTGCTCCTTGGTGCATTTTGGTTCGTGTATTTGGGTTGTTCTTTAGGCATCATTCGCATTGGATGTAACTTGCTTTATGGTGACGAATAATTTTGGTCCTGCTATTCTAGTTTATAAATACTGATAAAGTGGATCTAAACCCCAATGGACCTTTTCATGTTCTGTCTTTACAAATTGCCACATTAATTTTTCTGGTATTATTAGTTGTCCCGTTTCTAACTGACCCCATCCATTATCTAATAATTTACCTTTATTTCTTCGAATCCACCTATGATCTGATTCCTGATAGTTTGGTTGAAAGCTGGTATCTAGCTCCCCTGGTACTAAAGCTGTTATAGTCACTTTTCTGTCCTTGCATCAGCTAATTTAGCTTCCGCATCAGCTTTCCTATTTCCTATTTCTGGAACAGTGTTACCTTTCAGGTGTCCCTTACAATGCATTATGGCCACTTGTTCTGGGAGCTGGACTGCTTCTAACAATCGTAGAATTTCCTCTGCGTGTTTGACTGCTTTCCCTTGGGTAGTCAGCAGTCCTCTTTCTTTCCAGATTGCTCCATGAGCATGTACGATGGAGAAGGCATACTTAGAGTCTGTCCAAATATTAATTCGCATGTTTTCTGCTAATTCCAGAGCTCGGATAAGAACTATTAGCTCTGCTCTTTGGGCTGAGGTCCCTGCAGGTAAAGGATTTGACTCGATTACCTCTTCCGTCGTAGTCACCGCATAGCCAGCCATTCTTACCCCTTGCTTTACGGAGCTGCTGCCATCCGAGAACCAATTGTCCGCATCTTCGAATGGCTCTTCTTTGAGATCCAGGCGACTGGAGTAGACTGCTTCGATTGTTTCCAGGCAGTCATGTTCGATGGGTTCTGCCAGAGTTCTTCCTTCTAGGAATGAAGCTGGGTTCACGATATTAGTTACTTGGATAGTTATATCATCTGATTCAGCTAGGATAGCCTGGTATTTTAGGAATCTGGAAAGTGATAACCAGTGGTTACCTTTCTGTTCTAATACGGCTGATACAGTATGAGACACTAACACAGTCATTTTCTGGGCCAACGTGAGCTTCCTGGCCTCTTCTACGTTTATAATCACTGCGGCCACTGCTTTCAGACAGCTAGGCCACCCTTTGCTTACTTCATCCAACTGTTTGGAGAAATAAGCCACAGCTCTCTTGTGTGGTTCCAACTGTTGTGCTAAGACTCCTAGAGCCATCCCTTGTCGTTCATGAGAGAACGGCCAGAAAGGTTTTGTTACATCTGGAAGACCCAAAGCTGGTGCTCTCATAAGCTCCTGTTTCAGTTTCTTAAAAGCCCCTTCCGCTTCAGGAGTCCAGGCTAGAATATTCTTAGTTTCTTTTAGCGAATCATATAATGGTTTAGCGAGTATCCCGTATTGATAGATCCATAGTCGACACCAACCTGTCATTCCCAGAAAGGCGCGCAAATCTCTCACCGTTTCTGGTCTAGGCATTTGGTAGATGGCTTCCCTTCTTGTCGTTCCTAGGGATCGCTGCCCTCTGGAAACTTCATATCCCAGATATACTACTTCTTCTTGCACCAGCTGTGCTTTCTGTTGAGAAACTCGATATCCACTTATACCCAAGAAATTCAACAGAGAAATAGTCCATTCAATGCATTCTTCTTCTGTCTCTGTTGCTATTAGGAGATCGTCTATGTATTGTAGAAGAGTACCATCTCCCGGTGGCCTCTCCCACTGTTCTAATTCTTTGGCTAATTGATTCCCAAAAATTGTGGGACTATTTTTTTTATAACCTTGAGGTAACACAGTCCACGTGAGTTGGGTTTTTCTCCCTATATTTACAGATTCCCATTCAAAGGCAAAGATCTTTTGGCTTTCTAGAGCTAAGGGAAGGCAGAAGAATGCATCTTTCAAGTCTAATACCGTGAACCAGGTCAAATTTTCCTTTAATTTAGTTAGGAGTGTATAAGGGTTAGCAACTACTGGGTGTAGTGTCTTCGTTATTTCATTTACTGCTCTTAGATCTTGGACTAATCTATAAGTTCCGTTAGGTTTCTTAACTGACAAGATTGGTGCGTTAAAATCTGATTCGCATTCTATTAATAACCCCAACTCTAAAACTTTCTAATTATGGGTTCAATTCCTTTTCTATCTTCTAACCTCAGTGGGTACTGTTTTCTCACTACTGGCCTCGCTCCAGGTATAAGGTCAATAATGATAGGTGTTGCTTGTTTTGATTTTCCAGGTACGTCAGTAGCCCATACCAGCGGGTAGGCTTCACTCAGAATTCGCTCGATATTGTGTCTTTCAGGTTTTGGTTCTATGCAACTGATTGTTAGGCTTAGAGCTGCAATCAGTTGCTCTTCGTTTACTCAGAATTCCAATTTGTCTTTGTTGAATTTTACTGATGGATTCCCCTTTGTTTTCCAATTTTGTATTTAATAGGTTTCAAAAAGTAAGCTTTTTCTGGTTGGCCTGTTGCTCCCACAACTGGTACAAATTCATCACTTTTAGGCACTAGTTCCTGATTTAAAACCGAAAATGTTGCTCCTGTATCAATCAAAAAGTCTAATTCTTTTTCACCTTCTCCCAGTCTGGGAGGAGGCACTCCATATCCTGGGGCAAATGGCTGATATTCCCACAGGCTTACTTCACTCTCTTTTCCACTGTCCCTTCTTATTAATTTGAGGCACTGTTGTCCAATACTACAGGCATCACTGCAGCGTTCCTTAGGTTTTAAGTTTTTCTTATCCTTTTCTAAGGCTAGTACTAGGGGATCCTGAGGTGCCACATTTATCCCACATTCCTTCTGCCACTCCAGTTTATTTCTTAGGGTAAAAAAAAAACATATCACAATACATCACTTCATCGCATTTGCCTAGCTGGCGGAGGAACAGCATGAGTTGTAAGATTGTGTTATAATTAATTGTTCCTTCTGGTGGCCATTTTTCATCTCCGTCTAACTTATACAAAGGCCACCACTGTGTACAGTATTTTAAAAGTGTCTTTTTACTTATGTTCCCCCCTGGAATCCCTCCTAAATCTTTCCAGTGTTTCAGGATACATCCCAAGGGGGTTTTCATATTTACATCTTTACTTTGTTGTCTTCCCATTACTATTCTCTGGATTTATGTCTCTTTGTTTAACCGGGTCGAACTCCTACCCGTAAGTACTATATCTTGCTTTGTTTCATCACTTCATGCACGCAATTTTCAATCGCTTCGTTCGTCTCTAGCCTGGCTTCTCGCGAAGAACAGGAACCGTAGAGCTGGACTCCCCACTCACTTTGCAGCGATGCTGCGTCTCAGTCACTCTCACTCATACTTGCACACTTTATATAAACATTCCTACCTTCTGGTTTATATCTGAACAGACTGCTTTACCAAGTAAGGTCACAGGATGTCGATTGCGGACTGTGAGATACTGGTTTGCTGTCGGATATCCGATCTGTGTTATCACATAGCCACAGGACACCGCTGCAAGCTTTAAATTTCAAGCTACATGTTAATAAGAAATTCTCCATATTCCAAAACCTTTTTCCCAAGAGAGATTCTTGGACACACTCCCGGACCTAGAAAGCAATCCTAGATTAGTTAATGACCATCCTTAGTTATAAACTGTCTGTATCCTTAACCCTTAAATCACAACCTTACGGTCTTAAACACCGTAATGAACAATATTTCACACAACAAAAAAATAAACCAAGGACATCAAGGTAAAAGGAGAACACATAAGACTCCGTTCCAGCAGGACTCTAACCTGCTTCGGAGGACACACAAGACACTGCTCCGGCAGGACTCTAACCCACTTCGGAGAGCACACAAGACACTGCTCCGGCAGGACTCTAACCCGCTTCGGAGAGCACACAAGACACTGCTCCGGCAGGACTCTAACCCGCTTCGGAGGACACACAAGACACTGCTCCGGCAGGGCTCTAACCTGCTTCGGAGAGCACACAAGACTGTTCCGGCAGGACTCTAACCTGCTTCTCTATATGGGCCTCTAACCCAGCAGGGATTAATGCCAGGGCGTCCCCTCGGCTTCCCTTCGGGCGGTAACGTCTTACCCCCGCTTCTCAACAAAGCGCTTTATCTTAAAGGATAAATACCTCTTAATTTGGAGCAGAAGGTCCTTGTCCACCGATGCACGTAGGCCCGAGGGGTCCGGGAGACTCTTCCGACAAAATTCCGTCGAGGGGGCCCAGAGAGGGTCCCGGGCCCCTGGGTCTAGGCTCGGGAGGACTGTTTCTCCTGCCTGGCTCGCCAAATTATGATGCCAATTTTATGCCCCAAACAAGGCACGGACAGAGTAACTGCTCAGAGACAAAGTTTGTAGCCTTTAAGCAGGAGGTATTTACTAACGGCCGGGGAGCAGCCAGGTTTTCCTGGGCAAACTGCTCCAGTTCAGCAATCTCACAATTCAGCTTTTATACAATTTTCCCAGGCAATTGCAACATACATTATGAATATTCATTATATTGCAACATCTACTTTTAATATTCATAATAGGCGGAGTTGAGGCAGAGTTAGAGGGTTGGTCTTCAATTTGGGGAGGATTTTTGGGGTCGTTCCTGTATTTCATCCTCTTGAACTGGTGTCCTTTCCATAACTTTTTCCTAATTTGGATAGTCTCCTTGTGCATTTGGCAGGGTCTTAGTGACCTTGGCTCATCCTAAAACTTCTGAGGCTACTGATGCCAAATTTTATGTTATTTTATAGTTTTAGTGTTCTTTTCTGTCAACCTGTCCTGTTCTCTCAGACAATTTATTACCTCCGTATTTTCCTAATGCTAAGCTTTCTTATAGTGCCTTGCATTTTATGTTTTAACTCGTTATTTCTCGAAGACTGCTTCCTTTTGGGTGGCTTCATTTCCCCCCTTTTCTTATAACTTACGAATTCTTTCGTCAAGTTCTAATCCTGCTGTTGGGGAATATCCTGTAAAGATGTCCCACCAATGATGTTGACCTACTTGAGTAACCTTTGTTAGGATATTAGGATATTCCACTTATATCTCTTTGTGTTCGTTTGTGGTATGACCAAGCGTTCCAGCCTTTGAGGCTTTGCTGTATAAAAGGTTGACAATCTTTCTGTAAATGTGTAATGTCTGTCTGAATGTTTATCCGTACTTTCTTCAGAGAATATGTGGGATCTAACAGTAACTTCAGTTCGTTTGACTGTCTTATTACTTGGGGTCCTATAAAGAGTAGATTATGCATTTCCCTACATTCTAGAGGTGGAGTAGCTTCATGAGACGGGTCCATGACTAAGTCTGTCGTGGATTTAATGGCCCGTTTAAAACCTCTGCCGATCATGTTGCCTTGTTTACTAATAGGTTCAAGAATTTTAGCTTCTCTGTTACATGAAAACCAAGTTAATTTGTCTAGTTGGAATATAATTTCACACTGTGCTCTACCTCCTTTAAAACTATCCCATTGACAAGAAACTGGTCCCCTCCTTTGAACCCAGATAATGGGCTCTTTATCTTTTTCCTGGCTGTAAGTAATTAAGTTCTGTCTAGGGACCTTTTCTCCAGATTCAATTGTCAACATTAGTGTTTGTTTTTCCTACTAGGGCATCAACTTCTCGGCATCCTACTTGAATTTAGCCTCCTTTTTGTGCCACGAAAAGGGTGTTACTTTCCCATTCATCTATCATATAAGGTTGATTGTTATGTAGAACATAAATCTCAAATTCGTTTTCCCCAGAGCGTGGTAGTGTGCGTGCACTAGACCATGGCCCTTCTGGAGTAGGGTCTTGGGATAAAACAATACTTATCAAGAGTCCAATGGTTAATGTTGAAAGGGTTTGAGAGGGAGCTGGATTCATAATGTCGGGTCTTCTTACTTATCTTCTGGAGCTTTCTTGACTCAGGAATAATGCATCCATGTAGGTCATTCCTTGATCCGTACCGCAGTGAAGGTAGTCAGCAGCACTTGGAAAGGTCCCTCCCACTTTTCTTATAGGGGTTTTCCTAAAAGATTCTTAACATACACCCAATCGCTGGGGTTAAACGGATGTAGCTTACACTCAGGTTGTTTGGGTTGGTGTTCTATCACCACCGTAGCATTTTTATCGAAACGTTTCCCCACTGCAATTACATAATCATAGATATACTGATTACCTATTTGGTCTGTAGCATCCCCATTTACAATTTGCATAGCATAGGGTCTGCCGTACAGAATTTCAAACGGACTCAACTTCTCTTTTGATAGAGGTTTGACCCTCAATCTGATCAGAGCAATAGGCAATAGTCTCTTGACATATCTTAGCAATTTGTTGTTTGATAAGATGATTCACCTTTTCCACTTGCCCACTGTCCTGTGGTTTGTAGGGCATATGCAATTGCCATTTAATCTGCAGTGCTTTGCTTATTGCTCTCACGACCTTTGCACAAAAATGTGATCCTCTGTCTGAAGAGATACTTCTTGGTACTCCAAACCGCGGTATGATTTCATTTAACAAAACTTTAGTTACTTCTCTTTCTTTGTTTGTTCTACAGGGGAATGCCTCAGGCCACTCAGAAAATGTATAAGTTAATACCAACAAATATCGAATACCCTCCTTTTCTTGGGAGTTCAGAGAAATCAATTTGCCATACTTCACCTGGGAATTTGCCTTGATTTATTGCTCCTTGGTGCATTTTGGTTCCTGTATTTGGGTTGTTCTTTAGGCATCATTCGCATTGGATGTAACTTGCTTTATGGTGACGAATAATTTTGGTCCTGCTATTCTAGTTTATAAATACTGATAAAGTGGATCTAAACCCCAATGGACCTTTTCATGTTCTGTCTTTACAAATTGCCACATTAATTTTTCTGGTATTATTAGTTGTCCCGTTTCTAACTGACCCCATCCATTATCTAATAATTTACCTTTATTTCTTCGAATCCACCTATGATCTGATTCCTGATAGTTTGGTTGAAAGCTGGTATCTAGCTCCCCTGGTACTAAAGCTGTTATAGTCACTTTTCGGTCCTTGCATCAGCTAATTTAGCTTCCGCATCAGCTTTCCTATTTCCTATTTCTGGAACAGTGTTACCTTTCAGGTGTCCCTTACAATGCATTATGGCCACTTGTTCTGGGAGCTGGACTGCTTCTAACAATCGTAGAATTTCCTCTGCGTGTTTGACTGCTTTCCCTTGGGTAGTCAGCAGTCCTCTTTCTTTCCAGATTGCTCCATGAGCATGTACGATGGAGAAGGCATACTTAGAGTCTGTCCAAATATTAATTCGCATGTTTTCTGCTAATTCCAGAGCTCGGATAAGAACTATTAGCTCTGCTCTTTGGGCTGAGGTCCCTGCAGGTAAAGGATTTGACTCGATTACCTCTTCCGTCGTAGTCACCGCATAGCCAGCCATTCTTACCCCTTGCTTTACGGAGCTGCTGCCATCCGAGAACCAATTGTCCGCATCTTCGAATGGCTCTTCTTTGAGATCCAGGCGACTGGAGTAGACTGCTTCGATTGTTTCCAGGCAGTCATGTTCGATGGGTTCTGCCAGAGTTCTTCCTTCTAGGAATGAAGCTGGGTTCACGATATTAGTTACTTGGATAGTTATATCATCTGATTCAGCTAGGATAGCCTGGTATTTTAGGAATCTGGAAAGTGATAACCAGTGGTTACCTTTCTGTTCTAATACGGCTGATACAGTATGAGACACTAACACAGTCATTTTCTGGGCCAACGTGAGCTTCCTGGCCTCTTCTACGTTTATAATCACTGCGGCCACTGCTTTCAGACAGCTAGGCCACCCTTTGCTTACTTCATCCAACTGTTTGGAGAAATAAGCCACAGCTCTCTTGTGTGGTTCCAACTGTTGTGCTAAGACTCCTAGAGCCATCCCTTGTCGTTCATGAGAGAACGGCCAGAAAGGTTTTGTTACATCTGGAAGACCCAAAGCTGGTGCTCTCATAAGCTCCTGTTTCAGTTTCTTAAAAGCCCCTTCCGCTTCAGGAGTCCAGGCTAGAATATTCTTAGTTTCTTTTAGCGAATCATATAATGGTTTAGCGAGTATCCCGTATTGATAGATCCATAGTCGACACCAACCTGTCATTCCCAGAAAGGCGCGCAAATCTCTCACCGTTTCTGGTCTAGGCATTTGGTAGATGGCTTCCCTTCTTGTCGTTCCTAGGGATCGCTGCCCTCTGGAAACTTCATATCCCAGATATACTACTTCTTCTTGCACCAGCTGTGCTTTCTGTTGAGAAACTCGATATCCACTTATACCCAAGAAATTCAACAGAGAAATAGTCCATTCAATGCATTCTTCTTCTGTCTCTGTTGCTATTAGGAGATCGTCTATGTATTGTAGAAGAGTACCATCTCCCGGTGGCCTCTCCCACTGTTCTAATTCTTTGGCTAATTGATTCCCAAAAATTGTGGGACTATTTTTTTTATAACCTTGAGGTAACACAGTCCACGTGAGTTGGGTTTTTCTCCCTATATTTACAGATTCCCATTCAAAGGCAAAGATCTTTTGGCTTTCTAGAGCTAAGGGAAGGCAGAAGAATGCATCTTTCAAGTCTAATACCGTGAACCAGGTCAAATTTTCCTTTAATTTAGTTAGGAGTGTATAAGGGTTAGCAACTACTGGGTGTAGTGTCTTCGTTATTTCATTTACTGCTCTTAGATCTTGGACTAATCTATAAGTTCCGTTAGGTTTCTTAACTGACAAGATTGGTGCGTTAAAATCTGATTCGCATTCTATTAATAACCCCAACTCTAAAACTTTCTAATTATGGGTTCAATTCCTTTTCTATCTTCTAACCTCAGTGGGTACTGTTTTCTCACTACTGGCCTCGCTCCAGGTATAAGGTCAATAATGATAGGTGTTGCTTGTTTTGATTTTCCAGGTACGTCAGTAGCCCATACCAGCGGGTAGGCTTCACTCAGAATTCGCTCGATATTGTGTCTTTCAGGTTTTGGTTCTATGCAACTGATTGTTAGGCTTAGAGCTGCAATCAGTTGCTCTTCGTTTACTCAGAATTCCAATTTGTCTTTGTTGAATTTTACTGATGGATTCCCCTTTGTTTTCCAATTTTGTATTTAATAGGTTTCAAAAAGTAAGCTTTTTCTGGTTGGCCTGTTGCTCCCACAACTGGTACAAATTCATCACTTTTAGGCACTAGTTCCTGATTTAAAACCGAAAATGTTGCTCCTGTATCAATCAAAAAGTCTAATTCTTTTTCACCTTCTCCCAGTCTGGGAGGAGGCACTCCATATCCTGGGGCAAATGGCTGATATTCCCACAGGCTTACTTCACTCTCTTTTCCACTGTCCCTTCTTATTAATTTGAGGCACTGTTGTCCAATACTACAGGCATCACTGCAGCGTTCCTTAGGTTTTAAGTTTTTCTTATCCTTTTCTAAGGCTAGTACTAGGGGATCCTGAGGTGCCACATTTATCCCACATTCCTTCTGCCACTCCAGTTTATTTCTTAGGGTAAAAAAAAAACATATCACAATACATCACTTCATCGCATTTGCCTAGCTGGCGGAGGAACAGCATGAGTTGTAAGATTGTGTTATAATTAATTGTTCCTTCTGGTGGCCATTTTTCATCTCCGTCTAACTTATACAAAGGCCACCACTGTGTACAGTATTTTAAAAGTGTCTTTTTACTTATGTTCCCCCCTGGAATCCCTCCTAAATCTTTCCAGTGTTTCAGGATACATCCCAAGGGGGTTTTCATATTTACATCTTTACTTTGTTGTCTTCCCATTACTATTCTCTGGATTTATGTCTCTTTGTTTAACCGGGTCGAACTCCTACCCGTAAGTACTATATCTTGCTTTGTTTCATCACTTCATGCACGCAATTTTCAATCGCTTCGTTCGTCTCTAGCCTGGCTTCTCGCGAAGAACAGGAACCGTAGAGCTGGACTCCCCACTCACTTTGCAGCGATGCTGCGTCTCAGTCACTCTCACTCATACTTGCACACTTTATATAAACATTCCTACCTTCTGGTTTATATCTGAACAGACTGCTTTACCAAGTAAGGTCACAGGATGTCGATTGCGGACTGTGAGATACTGGTTTGCTGTCGGATATCCGATCTGTGTTATCACATAGCCACAGGACACCGCTGCAAGCTTTAAATTTCAAGCTACATGTTAATAAGAAATTCTCCATATTCCAAAACCTTTTTCCCAAGAGAGATTCTTGGACACACTCCCGGACCTAGAAAGCAATCCTAGATTAGTTAATGACCATCCTTAGTTATAAACTGTCTGTATCCTTAACCCTTAAATCACAACCTTACGGTCTTAAACACCGTAATGAACAATATTTCACACAACAAAAAAATAAACCAAGGACATCAAGGTAAAAGGAGAACACATAAGACTCCGTTCCAGCAGGACTCTAACCTGCTTCGGAGGACACACAAGACACTGCTCCGGCAGGACTCTAACCCACTTCGGAGAGCACACAAGACACTGCTCCGGCAGGACTCTAACCCGCTTCGGAGAGCACACAAGACACTGCTCCGGCAGGACTCTAACCCGCTTCGGAGGACACACAAGACACTGCTCCGGCAGGGCTCTAACCTGCTTCGGAGAGCACACAAGACTGTTCCGGCAGGACTCTAACCTGCTTCTCTATATGGGCCTCTAACCCAGCAGGGATTAATGCCAGGGCGTCCCCTCGGCTTCCCTTCGGGCGGTAACGTCTTACCCCCGCTTCTCAACAAAGCGCTTTATCTTAAAGGATAAATACCTCTTAATTTGGAGCAGAAGGTCCTTGTCCACCGATGCACGTAGGCCCGAGGGGTCCGGGAGACTCTTCCGACAAAATTCCGTCGAGGGGGCCCAGAGAGGGTCCCGGGCCCCTGGGTCTAGGCTCGGGAGGACTGTTTCTCCTGCCTGGCTCGCCAAATTATGATGCCAATTTTATGCCCCAAACAAGGCACGGACAGAGTAACTGCTCAGAGACAAAGTTTGTAGCCTTTAAGCAGGAGGTATTTACTAACGGCCGGGGAGCAGCCAGGTTTTCCTGGGCAAACTGCTCCAGTTCAGCAATCTCACAATTCAGCTTTTATACAATTTTCCCAGGCAATTGCAACATACATTATGAATATTCATTATATTGCAACATCTACTTTTAATATTCATAATAGGCGGAGTTGAGGCAGAGTTAGAGGGTTGGTCTTCAATTTGGGGAGGATTTTTGGGGTCGTTCCTGTATTTCATCCTCTTGAACTAGTGTCCTTTCCATAACTTTTTCCTAATTTGGATAGTCTCCTTGTGCATTTGGCAGGGTCTTAGTGACCTTGGCTCATCCTAAAACTTCTGAGGCTACTGATGCCAAATTTTATGTTATTTTATAGTTTTAGTGTTCTTTTCTGTCAACCTGTCCTGTTCTCTCAGACAATTTATTACCTCCGTATTTTCCTAATGCTAAGCTTTCTTATAGTGCCTTGCATTTTATGTTTTAACTCGTTATTTCTCGAAGACTGCTTCCTTTTGGGTGGCTTCACTGCAAAACACATGCAAAGAGTGACCACTGAAAACTTTGGCTGGCCCTAACCCTCACATGGTACCCCACCCACAGCACCACCAACGATCGGCCTACGGCTTTGCGTTTGACCACAAACCTCGAATCTACCGGCCCTCGGCAGCCATTCTCCAATATTGCTCAAAGGGCCCCAAAATCCGAACGACTGAGACTGCAAAACACATGCAAAGAGTGACCACTGAAAACTTTGGCTGGCCCTAACCCTCACATGGTACCCCACCCACAGCACCACCAACGATCGGCCTACGGCTTTGCGTTTGACCACAAACCTCGAATCTACCGGCCCTCGGCAGCCATTCTCCAATATTGCTCAAAGGGCCCCAAAATCCGAACGACAGAGACTGCAAAACACGTGCAAAGAGTGACCATTGAAAACTTTGGCTGGCCCTAACCCTCACATGGTACCCCACCCACAGCACCACCAACGATCGGCCTACGGCTTTGCGTTTGACCACAAACCTCGAATCTACCAGCCCTCGGCAGCCATTCTCCAATATTGCTCAAAGGGCCCCAAAATCCGAACGACTGAGACTGCAAAAGACATGCAAAGAGTGACCACTGAAAACTTTGGCTGGCCCTAACCCTCACATGGTACCCCACCCACAGCACCACCAACGATCGGCCTACGGCTTTGCCTTTGACCACAAACCTCGAATCTACCGGCCCTCGGCAGCCATTCTCCAATATTGCTCAAAGGGCCCCAAAATCCGAACGACTGAGACTGCAAAACACATGCAAAGAGTGACCACTGAAAACTTTGGCTGGCCCTAACCCTCACATGGTACCCCACCCACAGCACCACCAACGATCGGCCTACGGCTTTGCCTTTGACCACAAACCTCGAATCTACCGGCCCTCGGCAGCCATTCTCCAATATTGCTCAAAGGGCCCCAAAATCCGAACGACTGAGACTGCAAAAGACATGCAAAGAGTGACCACTGAAAACTTTGGCTGGCCCTAACCCTCACATGGTACCCCACCCACAGCACCACCAACGATCGGCCTACGGCTTTGCCTTTGACCACAAACCTCGAATCTACCGGCCCTCGGCAGCCATTCTCCAATATTGCTCAAAGGGCCCTAAAATCCGAACGACTGAGACTGCAAAACACGTGCAAAGAGTGACCACTGAAAACTTTGGCTGGCCCTAACCCTCACATGGTACCCCACCCACAGCACCACCAACGATCGGCCTACGGCTTTGCCTTTGACCACAAACCTCGAATCTACCGCCCTCGGCAGCCATTCTCCAATATTGCTCAAAGGGCCCCAAAATCCGAACGACTGAGACTGCAAAACACATGCAAAGAGTGACCACTGAAAACGTTGGCTGGCCCTAACCCTCACATGGTACCCCACCCACAGCACCACCAACGATCGGCCTACGGCTTTGCCTTTGACCACAAACCTCGAATCTACCGGCCCTCGGCAGCCATTCTCCAATATTGCTCAAAGGGCCCCAAAATCCGAACGACTGAGACTGCAAAAGACATGCAAAGAGTGACCACTGAAAACTTTGGCTGGCCCTAACCCTCACATGGTACCCCACCCACAGCACCACCAACGATCGGCCTACGGCTTTGCGTTTGACCACAAACCTCGAATCTACCAGCCCTCGGCAGCCATTCTCCAATATTGCTCAAAGGGCCCCAAAATCCGAACGACTGAGACTGCAAAAGACGTGCAAAGAGTGACCACTGAAAATTTTGGCTGGCCCTAACCCTCACATGGTACCCCACCCACAGCACCACCAACGATCGGCCTACGGCTTTGCCGTTGACCACAAAACCTCGAATCTACCGACCCTCGGCAGCCATTCTCCAATATTGCTCAAAGGGCCCCAAAATCCGAACGACTGAGACTGCAAAAGACATGCAAAGAGTGACCACTGAAAACTTTGGCTGGCCCTAACCCTCACATGGTACCCCACCCACAGCACCACCAACGATCGGCCTACGGCTTTGCCTTTGACCACAAACCTCGAATCTACCGGCCCTCGGCAGCCATTCTCCAATATTGCTCAAAGGGCCCCAAAATCCGAACGACTGAGACTGCAAAACACGTGCAAAGAGTGACCACTGAAAACTTTGGCTGGCCCTAACCCTCACATGGTACCCCACCCACAGCACCACCAACGATCGGCCTACGGCTTTGCCTTTGACCACAAACCTCGAATCTACTGGCCCTTGGCAGCCATTCTCCAATATTGCTCAAAGGGCCCCAAAATCCGAACGACTGAGACTGCAAAAGACATGCAAAGAGTGACCACTGAAAACTTTGGCTGGCCCTAACCCTCACATGGTACCCCACCCACAGCACCACCAACGATCGGCCTACGGCTTTGCCTTTGACCACAAACCTCGAATCTACCGGCCCTTGGCAGCCATTCTCCAATATTGCTCAAAGGGCCCCAAAATCCGAACGACTGAGACTGCAAAACACGTGCAAAGAGTGACCACTGAAAACTTTGGCTGGCCCTAACCCTCACATGGTACCCCACCCACAGCACCACCAACGATCGGCCTACGGCTTTGCGTTTGACCACAAACCTCGAATCTACCGGCCCTCGGCAGCCATTCTCCAATATTGCTCAAAGGGCCCCAAAATCCGAACGACTGAGACTGCAAAAGACATGCAAAGAGTGACCACTGAAAACTTTGGCTGGCCCTAACCCTCACATGGTACCCCACCCACAGCACCACCAACGATCGGCCTACGGCTTTGCCTTTGACCACAAACCTCGAATCTACCGGCCCTCGGCAGCCATTCTCCAATATTGCTCAAAGGGCCCCAAAATCCGAACGACTGAGACTGCAAAAGACATGCAAAGAGTGACCACTGAAAACTTTGGCTGGCCCTAACCCTCACATGGTACCCCACCCACAGCACCACCAACGATCGGCCTACGGCTTTGCCTTTGACCACAAACCTCGAATCTACCGGCCCTCGGCAGCCATTCTCCAATATTGCTCAAAGGGCCCCAAAATCCGAACGACTGAGACTGCAAAAGACATGCAAAGAGTGACCACTAAAAACTTTGGCTGGCCCTAACCCTCACATGGTACCCCACCCACAGCACCACCAACGATCGGCCTACGGCTTTGCGTTTGACCACAAACCTCGAATCTACCGGCCCTCGGCAGCCATTCTCCAATATTGCTCAAAGGGCCCCAAAATCCGAACGACTGAGACTGCAAAAGACATGCAAAGAGTGACCACTGAAAACTCTTACTGGCCCTAACCCTCACATGGTACCCCACCCACAGCACCACCAACGATCGGCCTACGGCTTTGCCTTTGACCACAAACCTCGAATCTACCGGCCCTCGGCAGCCATTCTCCAATATTGCTCAAAGGGCCCCAAAATCCGAACGACTGAGACTGCAAAAGACATGCAAAGAGTGACCACTGAAAACTTTGGCTGGCCCTAACCCTCACATGGTACCCCACCCACAGCACCACCAACGATCGGCCTACGGCTTTGCCTTTGACCACAAACATCGAATCTACCGGCCCTCGGCAGCCATTCTCCAATATTGCTCAAAGGGCCCCAAAATCCGAAAGACTGAGACTGCAAAAGACGTGCAAAGAGTGACCACTGAAAATTTTGGCTGGCCCTAACCCTCACATGGTACCCCACCCACAGCACCACCAACGATCGGCCTACGGCTTTGCCGTTGACCACAAAACCTCGAATCTACCGACCCTCGGCAGCCATTCTCCAATATTGCTCAAAGGGCCCCAAAATCCGAACGACTGAGACTGCAAAAGACATGCAAAGAGTGACCACTGAAAACTTTGGCTGGCCCTAACCCTCACATGGTACCCCACCCACAGCACCACCAACGATCGGCCTACGGCTTTGCCTTTGACCACAAACCTCGAATCTACCGGCCCTCGGCAGCCATTCTCCAATATTGCTCAAAGGGCCCCAAAATCCGAACGACTGAGACTGCAAAACACGTGCAAAGAGTGACCACTGAAAACTTTGGCTGGCCCTAACCCTCACATGGTACCCCACCCACAGCACCACCAACGATCGGCCTACGGCTTTGCCTTTGACCACAAACCTCGAATCTACCGGCCCTTGGCAGCCATTCTCCAATATTGCTCAAAGGGCCCCAAAATCCGAACGACTGAGACTGCAAAAGACATGCAAAGAGTGACCACTGAAAACTTTGGCTGGCCCTAACCCTCACATGGTACCCCACCCACAGCACCACCAACGATCGGCCTACGGCTTTGCCTTTGACCACAAACCTCGAATCTACCGGCCCTTGGCAGCCATTCTCCAATATTGCTCAAAGGGCCCCAAAATCCGAACGACTGAGACTGCAAAAGACGTGCAAAGAGTGACCACTGAAAACTTTGGCTGGCCCTAACCCTCACATGGTACCCCACCCACAGCACCACCAACGATCGGCCTACGGCTTTGCGTTTGACCACAAACCTCGAATCTACCGGCCCTCGGCAGCCATTCTCCAATATTGCTCAAAGGGCCCCAAAATCCGAACGACTGAGACTGCAAAACACATGCAAAGAGTGACCACTGAAAACTTTGGCTGGCCCTAACCCTCACATGGTACCCCACCCACAGCACCACCAACGATCGGCCTACGGCTTTGCCTTTGACCACAAACATCGAATCTACCGGCCCTCGGCAGCCATTCTCCAATATTGCTCAAAGGGCCCCAAAATCCGAATGACTGAGACTGCAAAAGACATGCAAAGAGTGACCACTGAAAACTTTGGCTGGCCCTAACCCTCACATGGTACCCCACCCACAGCACCACCAACGATCGGCCTACGGCTTTGCCTTTGACCACAAACCTCGAATCTACCGGCCCTCGGCAGCCATTCTCCAATATTGCTCAAAGGACCCCAAAATCCGAACGACTGAGACTGCAAAACACGTGCAAAGAGTGACCACTGAAAACTTTGGCTGGCCCTAACCCTCACATGGTACCCCACCCACAGCACCACCAACGATCGGCCTACGGCTTTGCCTTTGACCACAAACCTCGAATCTACCGGCCCTCGGCAGCCATTCTCCAATATTGCTCAAAGGGCCCCAAAATCCGAACGACTGAGACTGCAAAAGACATGCAAAGAGTGACCACTGAAAACTTTGGCTGGCCCTAACCCTCACATGGTACCCCACCCACAGCACCACCAACGATCGGCCTACGGCTTTGCCTTTGACCACAAACCTCGAATCTACCGGCCCTTGGCAGCCATTCTCCAATATTGCTCAAAGGGCCCTAAAATCCGAACGACTGAGACTGCAAAACACGTGCAAAGAGTGACCACTGAAAACTTTGGCTGGCCCTAACCCTCACATGGTACCCCACCCACAGCACCACCAACGATCGGCCTACGGCTTTGCCTTTGACCACAAACCTCGAATCTACCGCCCTCGGCAGCCATTCTCCAATATTGCTCAAAGGGCCCCAAAATCCGAACGACTGAGACTGCAAAACACATGCAAAGAGTGACCACTGAAAACTTTGGCTGGCCCTAACCCTCACATGGTACCCCACCCACAGCACCACCAACGATCGGCCTACGGCTTTGCCTTTGACCACAAACCTCGAATCTACCGGCCCTCGGCAGCCATTCTCCAATATTGCGCAAAGGGCCCCAAAATCCGAACGACTGAGACTGCAAAAGACATGCAAAGAGTGACCACTGAAAACTTTGGCTGGCCCTAACCCTCACATGGTACCCCACCCACAGCACCACCAACGATCGGCCTACGGCTTTGCGTTTGACCACAAACCTCGAATCTACCAGCCCTCGGCAGCCATTCTCCAATATTGCTCAAAGGGCCCCAAAATCCGAACGACTGAGACTGCAAAAGACGTGCAAAGAGTGACCACTGAAAATTTTGGCTGGCCCTAACCCTCACATGGTACCCCACCCACAGCACCACCAACGATCGGCCTACGGCTTTGCCGTTGACCACAAAACCTCGAATCTACCGACCCTCGGCAGCCATTCTCCAATATTGCTCAAAGGGCCCCAAAATCCGAACGACTGAGACTGCAAAAGACATGCAAAGAGTGACCACTGAAAACTTTGGCTGGCCCTAACCCTCACATGGTACCCCACCCACAGCACCACCAACGATCGGCCTACGGCTTTGCCTTTGACCACAAACCTCGAATCTACCGGCCCTCGGCAGCCATTCTCCAATATTGCTCAAAGGGCCCCAAAATCCGAACGACTGAGACTGCAAAACACGTGCAAAGAGTGACCACTGAAAACTTTGGCTGGCCCTAACCCTCACATGGTACCCCACCCACAGCACCACCAACGATCGGCCTACGGCTTTGCCTTTGACCACAAACCTCGAATCTACCGGCCCTTGGCAGCCATTCTCCAATATTGCTCAAAGGGCCCCAAAATCCGAACGACTGAGACTGCAAAAGACATGCAAAGAGTGACCACTGAAAACTTTGGCTGGCCCTAACCCTCACATGGTACCCCACCCACAGCACCACCAACGATCGGCCTACGGCTTTGCCTTTGACCACAAACCTCGAATCTACCGGCCCTCGGCAGCCATTCTCCAATATTGCTCAAAGGGCCCCAAAATCCGAACGACTGAGACTGCAAAACACGTGCAAAGAGTGACCACTGAAAACTTTGGCTGGCCCTAACCCTCACATGGTACCCCACCCACAGCACCACCAACGATCGGCCTACGGCTTTGCCTTTGACCACAAACCTCGAATCTACCGGCCCTTGGCAGCCATTCTCCAATATTGCTCAAAGGGCCCCAAAATCCGAACGACTGAGACTGCAAAAGACATGCAAAGAGTGACCACTGAAAACTTTGGCTGGCCCTAACCCTCACATGGTACCCCACCCACAGCACCACCAACGATCGGCCTACGGCTTTGCCTTTGACCACAAACCTCGAATCTACCGGCCCTCGGCAGCCATTCTCCAATATTGCTCAAAGGGCCCCAAAATCCGAACGACTGAGACTGCAAAAGACATGCAAAGAGTGACCATTGAAAACTTTGGCTGGCCCTAACCCTCACATGGTACCCCACCCACAGCACCACCAACGATCGGCCTACGGCTTTGCCTTTGACCACAAACATCGAATCTACCGGCCCTCGGCAGCCATTCTCCAATATTGCTCAAAGGGCCCCAAAATCCGAACGACTGAGACTGCAAAACACGTGCAAAGAGTGACCACTGAAAACTTTGGCTGGCCCTAACCCTCACATGGTACCCCACCCACAGCACCACCAACGATCGGCCTACGGCTTTGCCTTTGACCACAAACCTCGAATCTACCGGCCCTCGGCAGCCATTCTCCAATATTGCTCAAAGGGCCCCAAAATCCGAACGACTGAGACTGCAAAACACGTGCAAAGAGTGACCACTGAAAACTTTGGCTGGCCCTAACCCTCACATGGTACCCCACCCACAGCACCACCAACGATCGGCCTACGGCTTTGCCTTTGACCACAAACCTCGAATCTACCGGCCCTCGGCAGCCATTCTCCAATATTGCTCAAAGGGCCCCAAAATCCGAACGACTGAGACTGCAAAACACATGCAAAGAGTGACCACTGAAAACTCTTACTGGCCCTAACCCTCACATGGTACCCCACCCACAGCACCACCAACGATCGGCCTATGGCTTTGCCTTTGACCACAAACCTCGAATCTACCGGCCCTCGGCAGCCATTCTCCAATATTGCTCAAAGGGCCCCAAAATCCGAACGACTGAGACTGCAAAACACATGCAAAGAGTGACCACTGAAAACTTTGGCTGGCCCTAACCCTCACATGGTACCCCACCCAGAGCACCACCAACGATCGGCCTACGGCTTTGCCTTTGACCACAAACCTCGAATCTACCGGCCCTCGGCAGCCATTCTCCAATATTGCTCAAAGGGCCCCAAAATCCGAACGACTGAGACTGCAAAAGACATGCAAAGAGTGACCACTGAAAACTTTGGCTGGCCCTAACCCTCACATGGTACCCCACCCACAGCACCACCAACGATCGGCCTACGGCTTTGCCTTTGACCACAAACCTCGAATCTACCGGCCCTCGGCAGCCATTCTCCAATATTGCTCAAAGGGCCCCAAAATCCGAACGACTGAGACTGCAAAAGACATGCAAAGAGTGACCACTAAAAACTTTGGCTGGCCCTAACCCTCACATGGTACCCCACCCACAGCACCACCAACGATCGGCCTACGGCTTTGCGTTTGACCACAAACCTCGAATCTACCGGCCCTCGGCAGCCATTCTCCAATATTGCTCAAAGGGCCCCAAAATCCGAACGACTGAGACTGCAAAAGACATGCAAAGAGTGACCACTGAAAACTCTTACTGGCCCTAACCCTCACATGGTACCCCACCCACAGCACCACCAACGATCGGCCTACGGCTTTGCCTTTGACCACAAACCTCGAATCTACCGGCCCTCGGCAGCCATTCTCCAATATTGCTCAAAGGGCCCCAAAATCCGAACGACTGAGACTGCAAAAGACATGCAAAGAGTGACCACTGAAAACTTTGGCTGGCCCTAACCCTCACATGGTACCCCACCCACAGCACCACCAACGATCGGCCTACGGCTTTGCCTTTGACCACAAACATCGAATCTACCGGCCCTCGGCAGCCATTCTCCAATATTGCTCAAAGGGCCCCAAAATCCGAATGACTGAGACTGCAAAACACATGCAAAGAGTGACCACTGAAAACTTTGGCTGGCCCTAACCCTCACATGGTACCCCACCCACAGCACCACCAACGATCGGCCTACGGCTTTGCCTTTGACCACAAACCTCGAATCTACCGGCCCTCGGCAGCCATTCTCCAATATTGCTCAAAGGGCCCCAAAATCCGAACGACTGAGACTGCAAAAGACATGCAAAGAGTGACCATTGAAAACTTTGGCTGGCCCTAACCCTCACATGGTACCCCACCCACAGCACCACCAACGATCGGCCTACGGCTTTGCCTTTGACCACAAACATCGAATCTACCGGCCCTCGGCAGCCATTCTCCAATATTGCTCAAAGGGCCCCAAAATCCGAACGACTGAGACTGCAAAACACGTGCAAAGAGTGACCACTGAAAACTTTGGCTGGCCCTAACCCTCACATGGTACCCCACCCACAGCACCACCAACGATCGGCCTACGGCTTTGCCTTTGACCACAAACCTCGAATCTACCGGCCCTCGGCAGCCATTCTCCAATATTGCTCAAAGGGCCCCAAAATCCGAACGACTGAGACTGCAAAACACGTGCAAAGAGTGACCACTGAAAACTTTGGCTGGCCCTAACCCTCACATGGTACCCCACCCACAGCACCACCAACGATCGGCCTACGGCTTTGCCTTTGACCACAAACCTCGAATCTACCGGCCCTCGGCAGCCATTCTCCAATATTGCTCAAAGGGCCCCAAAATCCGAACGACTGAGACTGCAAAACACATGCAAAGAGTGACCACTGAAAACTCTTACTGGCCCTAACCCTCACATGGTACCCCACCCACAGCACCACCAACGATCGGCCTACGGCTTTGCCTTTGACCACAAACCTCGAATCTACCGGCCCTCGGCAGCCATTCTCCAATATTGCTCAAAGGGCCCCAAAATCCGAACGACTGAGACTGCAAAAGACATGCAAAGAGTGACCACTGAAAACTCTTACTGGCCCTAACCCTCACATGGTACCCCACCCACAGCACCACCAACGATCGGCCTACGGCTTTGCCTTTGACCACAAACATCGAATCTACCGGCCCTCGGCAGCCATTCTCCAATATTGCTCAAAGGGCCCCAAAATCCGAATGACTGAGACTGCAAAAGACATGCAAAGAGTGACCACTGAAAACTTTGGCTGGCCCTAACCCTCACATGGTACCCCACCCACAGCACCACCAACGATCGGCCTACGGCTTTGCCTTTGACCACAAACATCGAATCTACCGGCCCTCGGCAGCCATTCTCCAATATTGCTCAAAGGGCCCCAAAATCCGAACGACTGAGACTGCAAAAGACATGCAAAGAGTGACCATTGAAAACTTTGGCTGGCCCTAACCCTCACATGGTACCCCACCCACAGCACCACCAACGATCGGCCTACGGCTTTGCCTTTGACCACAAACATCGAATCTACCGGCCCTCGGCAGCCATTCTCCAATATTGCTCAAAGGGCCCCAAAATCCGAACGACTGAGACTGCAAAACACGTGCAAAGAGTGACCACTGAAAACTTTGGCTGGCCCTAACCCTCACATGGTACCCCACCCACAGCACCACCAACGATCGGCCTACGGCTTTGCCTTTGACCACAAACCTCGAATCTACCGGCCCTCGGCAGCCATTCTCCAATATTGCTCAAAGGGCCCCAAAATCCGAACGACTGAGACTGCAAAACACGTGCAAAGAGTGACCACTGAAAACTTTGGCTGGCCCTAACCCTCACATGGTACCCCACCCACAGCACCACCAACGATCGGCCTACGGCTTTGCCTTTGACCACAAACATCGAATCTACCGGCCCTCGGCAGCCATTCTCCAATATTGCTCAAAGGGCCCCAAAATCCGAACGACTGAGACTGCAAAACACGTGCAAAGAGTGACCACTGAAAACTTTGGCTGGCCCTAACCCTCACATGGTGCCCCACCCACAGCACCACCAACGATCGGCCTACGGCTTTGCCTTTGACCACAAACCTCGAATCTACCGGCCCTCGGCAGCCATTCTCCAATATTGCTCAAAGGGCCCCAAAATCCGAACGACTGAGACTGCAAAACACGTGCAAAGAGTGACCACTGAAAACTTTGGCTGGCCCTAACCCTCACATGGTACCCCACCCACAGCACCACCAACGATCGGCCTACGGCTTTGCCTTTGACCACAAACCTCGAATCTACCGGCCCTCGGCAGCCATTCTCCAATATTGCTCAAAGGGCCCCAAAATCCGAACGACTGAGACTGCAAAACACATGCAAAGAGTGACCACTGAAAACTCTTACTGGCCCTAACCCTCACATGGTACCCCACCCACAGCACCACCAACGATCGGCCTACGGCTTTGCCTTTGACCACAAACCTCGAATCTACCGGCCCTCGGCAGCCATTCTCCAATATTGCTCAAAGGGCCCCAAAATCCGAACGACTGAGACTGCAAAAGACATGCAAAGAGTGACCACTGAAAACTCTTACTGGCCCTAACCCTCACATGGTACCCCACCCACAGCACCACCAACGATCGGCCTACGGCTTTGCCTTTGACCACAAACCTCGAATCTACCGGCCCTCGGCAGCCATTCTCCAATATTGCTCAAAGGGCCCCAAAATCCGAATGACTGAGACTGCAAAAGACATGCAAAGAGTGACCACTGAAAACTTTGGCTGGCCCTAACCCTCACATGGTACCCCACCCACAGCACCACCAACGATCGGCCTACGGCTTTGCCTTTGACCACAAACATCGAATCTACCGGCCCTCGGCAGCCATTCTCCAATATTGCTCAAAGGGCCCCAAAATCCGAACGACTGAGACTGCAAAAGACATGCAAAGAGTGACCACTGAAAACTTTGGCTGGCCCTAACCCTCACATGGTACCCCACCCACAGCACCACCAACGATCGGCCTACGGCTTTGCCTTTGACCACAAACCTCGAATCTACCGGCCCTCGGCAGCCATTCTCCAATATTGCTCAAAGGGCCCCAAAATCCGAACGACTGAGACTGCAAAACACGTGCAAAGAGTGACCACTGAAAACTCTTACTGGCCCTAACCCTCACATGGTACCCCACCCACAGCACCACCAACGATCGGCCTACGGCTTTGCCTTTGACCACAAACCTCGAATCTACCGGCCCTCGGCAGCCATTCTCCAATATTGCTCAAAGGGCCCCAAAATCCGAACGACTGAGACTGCAAAACACATGCAAAGAGTGACCACTGAAAACTCTTACTGGCCCTAACCCTCACATGGTACCCCACCCACAGCACCACCAACGATCGGCCTACGGCTTTGCCTTTGACCACAAACCTCGAATCTACCGGCCCTCGGCAGCCATTCTCCAATATTGCACAAAGGGCCCCAAAATCCGAACGAGTGAGACTGCAAAACACATGCAAAGAGTGACCACTGAAAACTTTGGCTGGCCCTAACCCTCACATGGTACCCCACCCACAGCACCACCAACGATCGGCCTACGGCTTTGCCTTTGACCACAAACCTCGAATCTACCGGCCCTCGGCAGCCATTCTCCAATATTGCTCAAAGGGCCCCAAAATCCGAACGACTGAGACTGCAAAAGACATGCAAAGAGTGACCACTGAAAACTTTGGCTGGCCCTAACCCTCACATGGTACCCCACCCACAGCACCACCAACGATCGGCCTACGGCTTTGCCTTTGACCACAAACCTCGAATCTACCGGCCCTCGGCAGCCATTCTCCAATATTGCTCAAAGGGCCCTAAAATCCGAACGACTGAGACTGCAAAACACGTGCAAAGAGTGACCACTGAAAACTTTGGCTGGCCCTAACCCTCACATGGTACCCCACCCACAGCACCACCAACGATCGGCCTACGGCTTTGCCTTTGACCACAAACCTCGAATCTACCGCCCTCGGCAGCCATTCTCCAATATTGCTCAAAGGGCCCCAAAATCCGAACGACTGAGACTGCAAAACACATGCAAAGAGTGACCACTGAAAACTTTGGCTGGCCCTAACCCTCACATGGTACCCCACCCACAGCACCACCAACGATCGGCCTACGGCTTTGCCTTTGACCACAAACCTCGAATCTACCGGCCCTCGGCAGCCATTCTCCAATATTGCTCAAAGGGCCCCAAAATCCGAACGACTGAGACTGCAAAAGACATGCAAAGAGTGACCACTGAAAACTTTGGCTGGCCCTAACCCTCACATGGTACCCCACCCACAGCACCACCAACGATCGGCCTACGGCTTTGCGTTTGACCACAAACCTCGAATCTACCAGCCCTCGGCAGCCATTCTCCAATATTGCTCAAAGGGCCCCAAAATCCGAACGACTGAGACTGCAAAAGACGTGCAAAGAGTGACCACTGAAAATTTTGGCTGGCCCTAACCCTCACATGGTACCCCACCCACAGCACCACCAACGATCGGCCTACGGCTTTGCCGTTGACCACAAAACCTCGAATCTACCGACCCTCGGCAGCCATTCTCCAATATTGCTCAAAGGGCCCCAAAATCCGAACGACTGAGACTGCAAAAGACATGCAAAGAGTGACCACTGAAAACTTTGGCTGGCCCTAACCCTCACATGGTACCCCACCCACAGCACCACCAACGATCGGCCTACGGCTTTGCCTTTGACCACAAACCTCGAATCTACCGGCCCTCGGCAGCCATTCTCCAATATTGCTCAAAGGGCCCCAAAATCCGAACGACTGAGACTGCAAAACACGTGCAAAGAGTGACCACTGAAAACTTTGGCTGGCCCTAACCCTCACATGGTACCCCACCCACAGCACCACCAACGATCGGCCTACGGCTTTGCCTTTGACCACAAACCTCGAATCTACCGGCCCTTGGCAGCCATTCTCCAATATTGCTCAAAGGGCCCCAAAATCCGAACGACTGAGACTGCAAAAGACATGCAAAGAGTGACCACTGAAAACTTTGGCTGGCCCTAACCCTCACATGGTACCCCACCCACAGCACCACCAACGATCGGCCTACGGCTTTGCCTTTGACCACAAACCTCGAATCTACCGGCCCTTGGCAGCCATTCTCCAGTATTGCTCAAAGGGCCCCAAAATCCGAACGACTGAGACTGCAAAACACGTGCAAAGAGTGACCACTGAAAACTTTGGCTGGCCCTAACCCTCACATGGTACCCCACCCACAGCACCACCAACGATCGGCCTACGGCTTTGCGTTTGACCACAAACCTCGAATCTACCGGCCCTCGGCAGCCATTCTCCAATATTGCTCAAAGGGCCCCAAAATCCGAACGACTGAGACTGCAAAAGACATGCAAAGAGTGACCACTGAAAACTTTGGCTGGCCCTAACCCTCACATGGTACCCCACCCAGAGCACCACCAACGATCGGCCTACGGCTTTGCCTTTGACCACAAACCTCGAATCTACCGGCCCTCGGCAGCCATTCTCCAATATTGCTCAAAGGGCCCCAAAATCCGAACGACTGAGACTGCAAAAGACATGCAAAGAGTGACCACTGAAAACTTTGGCTGGCCCTAACCCTCACATGGTACCCCACCCACAGCACCACCAACGATCGGCCTACGGCTTTGCGTTTGACCACAAACCTCGAATCTACCGGCCCTCGGCAGCCATTCTCCAATATTGCTCAAAGGGCCCCAAAATCCGAACGACTGAGACTGCAAAAGACATGCAAAGAGTGACCACTGAAAACTTTGGCTGGCCCTAACCCTCACATGGTACCCCACCCACAGCACCACCAACGATCGGCCTACGGCTTTGCCTTTGACCACAAACCTCGAATCTACCGGCCCTCGGCAGCCATTCTCCAATATTGCTCAAAGGGCCCCAAAATCCGAACGACTGAGACTGCAAAAGACATGCAAAGAGTGACCACTGAAAACTTTGGCTGGCCCTAACCCTCACATGGTACCCCACCCACAGCACCACCAACGATCGGCCTACGGCTTTGCCTTTGACCACAAACATCGAATCTACCGGCCCTCGGCAGCCATTCTCCAATATTGCTCAAAGGGCCCCAAAATCCGAATGACTGAGACTGCAAAAGACATGCAAAGAGTGACCACTGAAAACTTTGGCTGGCCCTAACCCTCACATGGTACCCCACCCACAGCACCACCAACGATCGGCCTACGGCTTTGCCTTTGACCACAAACCTCGAATCTACCGGCCCTCGGCAGCCATTCTCCAATATTGCTCAAAGGGCCCCAAAATCCGAACGACTGAGACTGCAAAAGACATGCAAAGAGTGACCACTGAAAACTTTGGCTGGCCCTAACCCTCACATGGTACCCCACCCACAGCACCACCAACGATCGGCCTACGGCTTTGCCTTTGACCACAAACATCGAATCTACCGGCCCTCGGCAGCCATTCTCCAATATTGCTCAAAGGGCCCCAAAATCCGAACGACTGAGACTGCAAAACACGTGCAAAGAGTGACCACTGAAAACTTTGGCTGGCCCTAACCCTCACATGGTACCCCACCCACAGCACCACCAACGATCGGCCTACGGCTTTGCCTTTGACCACAAACCTCGAATCTACCGGCCCTCGGCAGCCATTCTCCAATATTGCTCAAAGGGCCCCAAAATCCGAACGACTGAGACTGCAAAACACGTGCAAAGAGTGACCACTGAAAACTTTGGCTGGCCCTAACCCTCACATGGTACCCCACCCACAGCACCACCAACGATCGGCCTACGGCTTTGCCTTTGACCACAAACCTGGAATCTACCGGCCCTCGGCAGCCATTCTCCAATATTGCTCAAAGGGCCCCAAAATCCGAACGACTGAGACTGCAAAACACATGCAAAGAGTGACCACTGAAAACTCTTACTGGCCCTAACCCTCACATGGTACCCCACCCACAGCACCACCAACGATCGGCCTACGGCTTTGCCTTTGACCACAAACCTCGAATCTACCGGCCCTCGGCAGCCATTCTCCAATATTGCTCAAAGGGCCCCAAAATCCGAACGACTGAGACTGCAAAAGACATGCAAAGAGTGACCACTGAAAACTTTGGCTGGCCCTAACCCTCACATGGTACCCCACCCACAGCACCACCAACGATCGGCCTACGGCTTTGCCTTTGACCACAAACCTCGAATCTACCGGCCCTCGGCAGCCATTCTCCAATATTGCTCAAAGGGCCCCAAAATCCGAACGACTGAGACTGCAAAAGACATGCAAAGAGTGACCACTGAAAACTTTGGCTGGCCCTAACCCTCACATGGTACCCCACCCACAGCACCACCAACGATCGGCCTACGGCTTTGCCTTTGACCACAAACCTCGAATCTACCGGCCCTTGGCAGCCATTCTCCAATATTGCTCAAAGGGCCCCAAAATCCGAACGACTGAGACTGCAAAACACGTGCAAAGAGTGACCACTGAAAACTTTGGCTGGCCCTAACCCTCACATGGTACCTCACCCACAGCACCACCAACGATCGGCCTACGGCTTTGCCTTTGACCACAAACCTCGAATCTACCGGCCCTCGGCAGCCATTCTCCAATATTGCTCAAAGGGCCCCAAAATCCGAACGACTGAGACTGCAAAACACATGCAAAGAGTGACCACTGAAAACTTTGGCTGGCCCTAACCCTCACATGGTACCCCACCCACAGCACCACCAACGATCGGCCTACGGCTTTGCCTTTGACCACAAACCTCGAATCTACCGGCCCTCGGCAGCCATTCTCCAATATTGCTCAAAGGGCCCCAAAATCCGAATGACTGAGACTGCAAAACACATGCAAAGAGTGACCACTGAAAACTTTGGCTGGCCCTAACCCTCACATGGTACCCCACCCACAGCACCACCAACGATCGGCCTACGGCTTTGCCTTTGACCACAAACCTTGAATCTACCGGCCCTCGGCAGCCATTCTCCAATATTGCTCAAAGGGCCCCAAAATCCGAACGACTGAGACTGCAAAAGACGTGCAAAGAGTGACCACTGAAAACTTTGGCTGGCCCTAACCCTCACATGGTACCCCACCCACAGCACCACCAACGATCGGCCTACGGCTTTGCCTTTGACCACAAACCTCGAATCTACCGGCCCTCGGCAGCCATTCTCCAATATTGCTCAAAGGGCCCCAAAATCCGAACGACTGAGACTGCAAAAGACATGCAAAGAGTGACCACTGAAAACTTTGGCTGGCCCTAACCCTCACATGGTACCCCACCCACAGCACCACCAACGATCGGCCTACGGCTTTGCCTTTGACCACAAACCTCGAATCTACCGGCCCTTGGCAGCCATTCTCCAATATTGCTCAAAGGGCCCCAAAATCCGAACGACTGAGACTGCAAAACACGTGCAAAGAGTGACCACTGAAAACTTTGGCTGGCCCTAACCCTCACATGGTACCCCACCCACAGCACCACCAACGATCGGCCTACGGCTTTGCGTTTGACCACAAACCTCGAATCTACCGGCCCTCGGCAGCCATTCTCCAATATTGCTCAAAGGGCCCCAAAATCCGAACGACTGAGACTGCAAAAGACATGCAAAGAGTGACCACTGAAAACTTTGGCTGGCCCTAACCCTCACATGGTACCCCACCCAGAGCACCACCAACGATCGGCCTACGGCTTTGCCTTTGACCACAAACCTCGAATCTACCGGCCCTCGGCAGCCATTCTCCAATATTGCTCAAAGGGCCCCAAAATCCGAACGACTGAGACTGCAAAAGACATGCAAAGAGTGACCACTGAAAACTTTGGCTGGCCCTAACCCTCACATGGTACCCCACCCACAGCACCACCAACGATCGGCCTACGGCTTTGCCTTTGACCACAAACCTCGAATCTACCGGCCCTCGGCAGCCATTCTCCAATATTGCTCAAAGGGCCCCAAAATCCGAACGACTGAGACTGCAAAAGACATGCAAAGAGTGACCACTAAAAACTTTGGCTGGCCCTAACCCTCACATGGTACCCCACCCACAGCACCACCAACGATCGGCCTACGGCTTTGCCTTTGACCACAAACATCGAATCTACCGGCCCTCGGCAGCCATTCTCCAATATTGCTCAAAGGGCCCCAAAATCCGAACGACTGAGACTGCAAAAGACATGCAAAGAGTGACCACTGAAAACTTTGGCTGGCCCTAACCCTCACATGGTACCCCACCCACAGCACCACCAACGATCGGCCTACGGCTTTGCCTTTGACCACAAACATCGAATCTACCGGCCCTCGGCAGCCATTCTCCAATATTGCTCAAAGGGCCCCAAAATCCGAATGACTGAGACTGCAAAAGACATGCAAAGAGTGACCACTGAAAACTTTGGCTGGCCCTAACCCTCACATGGTACCCCACCCACAGCACCACCAACGATCGGCCTACGGCTTTGCCTTTGACCACAAACCTCGAATCTACCGGCCCTCGGCAGCCATTCTCCAATATTGCTCAAAGGGCCCCAAAATCCGAACGACTGAGACTGCAAAAGACATGCAAAGAGTGACCATTGAAAACTTTGGCTGGCCCTAACCCTCACATGGTACCCCACCCACAGCACCACCAACGATCGGCCTACGGCTTTGCCTTTGACCACAAACATCGAATCTACCGGCCCTCGGCAGCCATTCTCCAATATTGCTCAAAGGGCCCCAAAATCCGAACGACTGAGACTGCAAAACACGTGCAAAGAGTGACCACTGAAAACTTTGGCTGGCCCTAACCCTCACATGGTACCCCACCCACAGCACCACCAACGATCGGCCTACGGCTTTGCCTTTGACCACAAACCTCGAATCTACCGGCCCTCGGCAGCCATTCTCCAATATTGCTCAAAGGGCCCCAAAATCCGAACGACTGAGACTGCAAAACACGTGCAAAGAGTGACCACTGAAAACTTTGGCTGGCCCTAACCCTCACATGGTACCCCACCCACAGCACCACCAACGATCGGCCTACGGCTTTGCCTTTGACCACAAACCTCGAATCTACCGGCCCTCGGCAGCCATTCTCCAATATTGCTCAAAGGGCCCCAAAATCCGAACGACTGAGACTGCAAAACACATGCAAAGAGTGACCACTGAAAACTCTTACTGGCCCTAACCCTCACATGGTACCCCACCCACAGCACCACCAACGATCGGCCTACGGCTTTGCCTTTGACCACAAACCTCGAATCTACCGGCCCTCGGCAGCCATTCTCCAATATTGCTCAAAGGGCCCCAAAATCCGAACGACTGAGACTGCAAAACACGTGCAAAGAGTGACCACTGAAAACTTTGGCTGGCCCTAACCCTCACATGGTACCCCACCCACAGCACCACCAACGATCGGCCTACGGCTTTGCCTTTGACCACAAACCTCGAATCTACCGGCCCTCGGCAGCCATTCTCCAATATTGCTCAAAGGGCCCCAAAATCCGAACGACTGAGACTGCAAAAGACGTGCAAAGAGTGACCACTGAAAACTTTGGCTGGCCCTAACCCTCACATGGTACCCCACCCACAGCACCACCAACGATCGGCCTACGGCTTTGCCTTTGACCACAAACCTCGAATCTACCGGCCCTCGGCAGCCATTCTCCAATATTGCTCAAAGGGCCCCAAAATCCGAACGACTGAGACTGCAAAAGACATGCAAAGAGTGACCACTGAAAACTCTTACTGGCCCTAACCCTCACATGGTACCCCACCCACAGCACCACCAACGATCGGCCTACGGCTTTGCCTTTGACCACAAACCTCGAATCTACCGGCCCTCGGCAGCCATTCTCCAATATTGCTCAAAGGGCCCCAAAATCCGAACGACTGAGACTGCAAAACACATGCAAAGAGTGACCACTGAAAACTTTGGCTGGCCCTAACCCTCACATGGTACCCCACCCACAGCACCACCAACGATCGGCCTACGGCTTTGCCTTTGACCACAAACCTCGAATCTACCGGCCCTCGGCAGCCATTCTCCAATATTGCTCAAAGCGCCCCAAAATCCGAACGACTGAGACTGCAAAAGACATGCAAAGAGTGACCACTGAAAACTTTGGCTGGCCCTAACCCTCACATGGTACCCCACCCACAGCACCACCAACGATCGGCCTACGGCTTTGCCTTTGACCACAAACCTCGAATCTACCGGCCCTCGGCAGCCATTCTCCAATATTGCTCAAAGGGCCCCAAAATCCGAACGACTGAGACTGCAAAACACGTGCAAAGAGTGACCACTGAAAACTTTGGCTGGCCCTAACCCTCACATGGTACCCCACCCACAGCACCACCAACGATCGGCCTACGGCTTTGCCTTTGACCACAAACCTCGAATCTACCGGCCCTCGGCAGCCATTCTCCAATATTGCTCAAAGGGCCCCAAAATCCGAACGACTGAGACTGCAAAACACATGCAAAGAGTGACCACTGAAAACTCTTACTGGCCCTAACCCTCACATGGTACCCCACCCACAGCACCACCAACGATCGGCCTACGGCTTTGCCTTTGACCACAAACCTCGAATCTACCGGCCCTCGGCAGCCATTCTCCAATATTGCTCAAAGGGCCCCAAAATCCGAACGACTGAGACTGCAAAAGACATGCAAAGAGTGACCACTGAAAACTTTGGCTGGCCCTAACCCTCACATGGTACCCCACCCACAGCACCACCAACGATCGGCCTACGGCTTTGCCTTTGACCACAAACCTCGAATCTACCGGCCCTCGGCAGCCATTCTCCAATATTGCTCAAAGGGCCCCAAAATCCGAACGACTGAGACTGCAAAACACATGCAAAGAGTGACCACTGAAAACTTTGGCTGGCCCTAACCCTCACATGGTACCCCACCCACAGCACCACCAACGATCGGCCTACGGCTTTGCCTTTGACCACAAACCTCGAATCTACCGGCCCTCGGCAGCCATTCTCCAATATTGCTCAAAGGGCCCCAAAATCCGAACGACTGAGACTGCAAAAGACATGCAAAGAGTGACCACTGAAAACTTTGGCTGGCCCTAACCCTCACATGGTACCCCACCCACAGCACCACCAACGATCGGCCTACGGCTTTGCCTTTGACCACAAACCTCGAATCTACCGGCCCTCGGCAGCCATTCTCCAATATTGCTCAAAGGGCCCTAAAATCCGAACGACTGAGACTGCAAAACACGTGCAAAGAGTGACCACTGAAAACTTTGGCTGGCCCTAACCCTCACATGGTACCCCACCCACAGCACCACCAACGATCGGCCTACGGCTTTGCCTTTGACCACAAACCTCGAATCTACCGCCCTCGGCAGCCATTCTCCAATATTGCTCAAAGGGCCCCAAAATCCGAACGACTGAGACTGCAAAACACATGCAAAGAGTGACCACTGAAAACTTTGGCTGGCCCTAACCCTCACATGGTACCCCACCCACAGCACCACCAACGATCGGCCTACGGCTTTGCCTTTGACCACAAACCTCGAATCTACCGGCCCTCGGCAGCCATTCTCCAATATTGCTCAAAGGGCCCCAAAATCCGAACGACTGAGACTGCAAAAGACATGCAAAGAGTGACCACTGAAAACTTTGGCTGGCCCTAACCCTCACATGGTACCCCACCCACAGCACCACCAACGATCGGCCTACGGCTTTGCGTTTGACCACAAACCTCGAATCTACCAGCCCTCGGCAGCCATTCTCCAATATTGCTCAAAGGGCCCCAAAATCCGAACGACTGAGACTGCAAAAGACGTGCAAAGAGTGACCACTGAAAATTTTGGCTGGCCCTAACCCTCACATGGTACCCCACCCACAGCACCACCAACGATCGGCCTACGGCTTTGCCGTTGACCACAAAACCTCGAATCTACCGACCCTCGGCAGCCATTCTCCAATATTGCTCAAAGGGCCCCAAAATCCGAACGACTGAGACTGCAAAAGACATGCAAAGAGTGACCACTGAAAACTTTGGCTGGCCCTAACCCTCACATGGTACCCCACCCACAGCACCACCAACGATCGGCCTACGGCTTTGCCTTTGACCACAAACCTCGAATCTACCGGCCCTCGGCAGCCGTTCTCCAATATTGCTCAAAGGGCCCCAAAATCCGAACGACTGAGACTGCAAAAGACATGCAAAGAGTGACCACTGAAAACTTTGGCTGGCCCTAACCCTCACATGGTACCCCACCCACAGCACCACCAACGATCGGCCTACGGCTTTGCCTTTGACCACAAACCTCGAATCTACCGGCCCTTGGCAGCCATTCTCCAATATTGCTCAAAGGGCCCCAAAATCCGAACGACTGAGACTGCAAAACACGTGCAAAGAGTGACCACTGAAAACTTTGGCTGGCCCTAACCCTCACATGGTACCCCACCCACAGCACCACCAACGATCGGCCTACGGCTTTGCGTTTGACCACAAACCTCGAATCTACCGGCCCTCGGCAGCCATTCTCCAATATTGCTCAAAGGGCCCCAAAATCCGAACGACTGAGACTGCAAAAGACATGCAAAGAGTGACCACTGAAAACTTTGGCTGGCCCTAACCCTCACATGGTACCCCACCCAGAGCACCACCAACGATCGGCCTACGGCTTTGCCTTTGACCACAAACCTCGAATCTACCGGCCCTCGGCAGCCATTCTCCAATATTGCTCAAAGGGCCCCAAAATCCGAACGACTGAGACTGCAAAAGACATGCAAAGAGTGACCACTGAAAACTTTGGCTGGCCCTAACCCTCACATGGTACCCCACCCACAGCACCACCAACGATCGGCCTACGGCTTTGCGTTTGACCACAAACCTCGAATCTACCGGCCCTCGGCAGCCATTCTCCAATATTGCTCAAAGGGCCCCAAAATCCGAACGACTGAGACTGCAAAAGACATGCAAAGAGTGACCACTGAAAACTTTGGCTGGCCCTAACCCTCACATGGTACCCCACCCACAGCACCACCAACGATCGGCCTACGGCTTTGCGTTTGACCACAAACCTCGAATCTACCGGCCCTTGGCAGCCATTCTCCAATATTGCTCAAAGGGCCCCAAAATCCGAACGACTGAGACTGCAAAAGACATGCAAAGAGTGACCACTGAAAACTTTGGCTGGCCCTAACCCTCACATGGTACCCCACCCACAGCACCACCAACGATCGGCCTACGGCTTTGCCTTTGACCACAAACATCGAATCTACCGGCCCTCGGCAGCCATTCTCCAATATTGCTCAAAGGGCCCCAAAATCCGAACGACTGAGACTGCAAAAGACGTGCAAAGAGTGACCACTGAAAATTTTGGCTGGCCCTAACCCTCACATGGTACCCCACCCACAGCACCACCAACGATCGGCCTACGGCTTTGCCGTTGACCACAAAACCTCGAATCTACCGACCCTCGGCAGCCATTCTCCAATATTGCTCAAAGGGCCCCAAAATCCGAACGACTGAGACTGCAAAAGACATGCAAAGAGTGACCACTGAAAACTTTGGCTGGCCCTAACCCTCACATGGTACCCCACCCACAGCACCACCAACGATCGGCCTACGGCTTTGCCTTTGACCACAAACCTCGAATCTACCGGCCCTCGGCAGCCATTCTCCAACATTGCTCAAAGGGCCCCAAAATCCGAACGACTGAGACTGCAAAAGACATGCAAAGAGTGACCACTGAAAACTTTGGCTGGCCCTAACCCTCACATGGTACCCCACCCACAGCACCACCAACGATCGGCCTACGGCTTTGCCTTTGACCACAAACCTCGAATCTACCGGCCCTTGGCAGCCATTCTCCAATATTGCTCAAAGGGCCCCAAAATCCGAACGACTGAGACTGCAAAACACGTGCAAAGAGTGACCACTGAAAACTTTGGCTGGCCCTAACCCTCACATGGTACCCCACCCACAGCACCACCAACGATCGGCCTACGGCTTTGCGTTTGACCACAAACCTCGAATCTACCGGCCCTCGGCAGCCATTCTCCAATATTGCTCAAAGGGCCCCAAAATCCGAACGACTGAGACTGCAAAAGACATGCAAAGAGTGACCACTGAAAACTTTGGCTGGCCCTAACCCTCACATGGTACCCCACCCAGAGCACCACCAACGATCGGCCTACGGCTTTGCCTTTGACCACAAACCTCGAATCTACCGGCCCTCGGCAGCCATTCTCCAATATTGCTCAAAGGGCCCCAAAATCCGAACGACTGAGACTGCAAAAGACATGCAAAGAGTGACCACTGAAAACTTTGGCTGGCCCTAACCCTCACATGGTACCCCACCCACAGCACCACCAACGATCGGCCTACGGCTTTGCGTTTGACCACAAACCTCGAATCTACCGGCCCTCGGCAGCCATTCTCCAATATTGCTCAAAGGGCCCCAAAATCCGAACGACTGAGACTGCAAAAGACATGCAAAGAGTGACCACTGAAAACTTTGGCTGGCCCTAACCCTCACATGGTACCCCACCCACAGCACCACCAACGATCGGCCTACGGCTTTGCCTTTGACCACAAACATCGAATCTACCGGCCCTCGGCAGCCATTCTCCAATATTGCTCAAAGGGCCCCAAAATCCGAATGACTGAGACTGCAAAACACATGCAAAGAGTGACCACTGAAAACTTTGGCTGGCCCTAACCCTCACATGGTACCCCACCCACAGCACCACCAACGATCGGCCTACGGCTTTGCCTTTGACCACAAACCTCGAATCTACCGGCCCTCGGCAGCCATTCTCCAATATTGCTCAAAGGGCCCCAAAATCCGAACGACTGAGACTGCAAAAGACATGCAAAGAGTGACCACTGAAAACTTTGGCTGGCCCTAACCCTCACATGGTACCCCACCCACAGCACCACCAACGATCGGCCTACGGCTTTGCCTTTGACCACAAACCTCGAATCTACCGGCCCTCGGCAGCCATTCTCCAATATTGCTCAAAGGGCCCCAAAATCCGAACGACTGAGACTGCAAAACACATGCAAAGAGTGACCACTGAAAACTCTTACTGGCCCTAACCCTCACATGGTACCCCACCCACAGCACCACCAACGATCGGCCTACGGCTTTGCCTTTGACCACAAACCTCGAATCTACCGGCCCTCGGCAGCCATTCTCCAATATTGCTCAAAGGGCCCCAAAATCCGAACGACTGAGACTGCAAAAGACATGCAAAGAGTGACCACTGAAAACTTTGGCTGGCCCTAACCCTCACATGGTACCCCACCCACAGCACCACCAACGATCGGCCTACGGCTTTGCCTTTGACCACAAACCTCGAATCTACCGGCCCTTGGCAGCCATTCTCCAATATTGCTCAAAGGGCCCCAAAATCCGAACGACTGAGACTGCAAAACACGTGCAAAGAGTGACCACTGAAAACTTTGGCTGGCCCTAACCCTCACATGGTACCTCACCCACAGCACCACCAACGATCGGCCTACGGCTTTGCCTTTGACCACAAACCTCGAATCTACCGGCCCTCGGCAGCCATTCTCCAATATTGCTCAAAGGGCCCCAAAATCCGAACGACTGAGACTGCAAAAGACATGCAAAGAGTGACCACTGAAAACTTTGGCTGGCCCTAACCCTCACATGGTACCCCACCCACAGCACCACCAACGATCGGCCTACGGCTTTGCCTTTGACCACAAACATCGAATCTACCGGCCCTCGGCAGCCATTCTCCAATATTGCTCAAAGGGCCCCAAAATCCGAATGACTGAGACTGCAAAAGACATGCAAAGAGTGACCACTGAAAACTTTGGCTGGCCCTAACCCTCACATGGTACCCCACCCACAGCACCACCAACGATCGGCCTACGGCTTTGCCTTTGACCACAAACCTCGAATCTACCGGCCCTCGGCAGCCATTCTCCAATATTGCTCAAAGGGCCCCAAAATCCGAACGACTGAGACTGCAAAAGACGTGCAAAGAGTGACCACTGAAAACTTTGGCTGGCCCTAACCCTCACATGGTACCCCACCCACAGCACCACCAACGATCGGCCTACGGCTTTGCCTTTGACCACAAACCTCGAATCTACCGGCCCTCGGCAGCCATTCTCCAATATTGCTCAAAGGGCCCCAAAATCCGAACGACTGAGACTGCAAAAGACATGCAAAGAGTGACCACTGAAAACTTTGGCTGGCCCTAACCCTCACATGGTACCCCACCCACAGCACCACCAACGATCGGCCTACGGCTTTGCCTTTGACCACAAACCTCGAATCTACCGGCCCTCGGCAGCCATTCTCCAACATTGCTCAAAGGGCCCCAAAATCCGAACGACTGAGACTGCAAAAGACATGCAAAGAGTGACCACTGAAAACTTTGGCTGGCCCTAACCCTCACATGGTACCCCACCCACAGCACCACCAACGATCGGCCTACGGCTTTGCCTTTGACCACAAACCTCGAATCTACCGGCCCTTGGCAGCCATTCTCCAATATTGCTCAAAGGGCCCCAAAATCCGAACGACTGAGACTGCAAAACACGTGCAAAGAGTGACCACTGAAAACTTTGGCTGGCCCTAACCCTCACATGGTACCCCACCCACAGCACCACCAACGATCGGCCTACGGCTTTGCGTTTGACCACAAACCTCGAATCTACCGGCCCTCGGCAGCCATTCTCCAATATTGCTCAAAGGGCCCCAAAATCCGAACGACTGAGACTGCAAAAGACATGCAAAGAGTGACCACTGAAAACTTTGGCTGGCCCTAACCCTCACATGGTACCCCACCCAGAGCACCACCAACGATCGGCCTACGGCTTTGCCTTTGACCACAAACCTCGAATCTACCGGCCCTCGGCAGCCATTCTCCAATATTGCTCAAAGGGCCCCAAAATCCGAACGACTGAGACTGCAAAAGACATGCAAAGAGTGACCACTGAAAACTTTGGCTGGCCCTAACCCTCACATGGTACCCCACCCACAGCACCACCAACGATCGGCCTACGGCTTTGCGTTTGACCACAAACCTCGAATCTACCGGCCCTCGGCAGCCATTCTCCAATATTGCTCAAAGGGCCCCAAAATCCGAACGACTGAGACTGCAAAAGACATGCAAAGAGTGACCACTGAAAACTTTGGCTGGCCCTAACCCTCACATGGTACCCCACCCACAGCACCACCAACGATCGGCCTACGGCTTTGCGTTTGACCACAAACCTCGAATCTACCGGCCCTCGGCAGCCATTCTCCAATATTGCTCAAAGGGCCCCAAAATCCGAATGACTGAGACTGCAAAAGACATGCAAAGAGTGACCACTGAAAACTTTGGCTGGCCCTAACCCTCACATGGTACCCCACCCACAGCACCACCAACGATCGGCCTACGGCTTTGCCTTTGACCACAAACATCGAATCTACCGGCCCTCGGCAGCCATTCTCCAATATTGCTCAAAGGGCCCCAAAATCCGAATGACTGAGACTGCAAAAGACATGCAAAGAGTGACCACTGAAAACTTTGGCTGGCCCTAACCCTCACATGGTACCCCACCCACAGCACCACCAACGATCGGCCTACGGCTTTGCCTTTGACCACAAACCTCGAATCTACCGGCCCTCGGCAGCCATTCTCCAATATTGCTCAAAGGGCCCCAAAATCCGAACGACTGAGACTGCAAAAGACATGCAAAGAGTGACCACTGAAAACTTTGGCTGGCCCTAACCCTCACATGGTACCCCACCCACAGCACCACCAACGATCGGCCTACGGCTTTGCCTTTGACCACAAACCTCGAATCTACCGGCCCTCGGCAGCCATTCTCCAATATTGCTCAAAGGGCCCCAAAATCCGAACGACTGAGACTGCAAAACACATGCAAAGAGTGACCACTGAAAACTCTTACTGGCCCTAACCCTCACATGGTACCCCACCCACAGCACCACCAACGATCGGCCTACGGCTTTGCCTTTGACCACAAACCTCGAATCTACCGGCCCTCGGCAGCCATTCTCCAATATTGCTCAAAGGGCCCCAAAATCCGAACGACTGAGACTGCAAAAGACATGCAAAGAGTGACCACTGAAAACTTTGGCTGGCCCTAACCCTCACATGGTACCCCACCCACAGCACCACCAACGATCGGCCTACGGCTTTGCCTTTGACCACAAACCTCGAATCTACCGGCCCTTGGCAGCCATTCTCCAATATTGCTCAAAGGGCCCCAAAATCCGAACGACTGAGACTGCAAAACACATGCAAAGAGTGACCACTGAAAACTTTGGCTGGCCCTAACCCTCACATGGTACCCCACCCACAGCACCACCAACGATCGGCCTACGGCTTTGCCTTTGACCACAAACCTCGAATCTACCGGCCCTTGGCAGCCATTCTCCAATATTGCTCAAAGGGCCCCAAAATCCGAACGACTGAGACTGCAAAACACGTGCAAAGAGTGACCACTGAAAACTTTGGCTGGCCCTAACCCTCACATGGTACCTCACCCACAGCACCACCAACGATCGGCCTACGGCTTTGCCTTTGACCACAAACCTCGAATCTACCGGCCCTCGGCAGCCATTCTCCAATATTGCTCAAAGGGCCCCAAAATCCGAACGACTGAGACTGCAAAAGACATGCAAAGAGTGACCACTGAAAACTTTGGCTGGCCCTAACCCTCACATGGTACCCCACCCACAGCACCACCAACGATCGGCCTACGGCTTTGCCTTTGACCACAAACATCGAATCTACCGGCCCTCGGCAGCCATTCTCCAATATTGCTCAAAGGGCCCCAAAATCCGAATGACTGAGACTGCAAAAGACATGCAAAGAGTGACCACTGAAAACTTTGGCTGGCCCTAACCCTCACATGGTACCCCACCCACAGCACCACCAACGATCGGCCTACGGCTTTGCCTTTGACCACAAACCTCGAATCTACCGGCCCTCGGCAGCCATTCTCCAATATTGCTCAAAGGGCCCCAAAATCCGAACGACTGAGACTGCAAAAGACGTGCAAAGAGTGACCACTGAAAACTTTGGCTGGCCCTAACCCTCACATGGTACCCCACCCACAGCACCACCAACGATCGGCCTACGGCTTTGCCTTTGACCACAAACCTCGAATCTACCGGCCCTCGGCAGCCATTCTCCAATATTGCTCAAAGGGCCCCAAAATCCGAACGACTGAGACTGCAAAAGACGTGCAAAGAGTGACCACTGAAAACTTTGGCTGGCCCTAACCCTCACATGGTACCCCACCCACAGCACCACCAACGATCGGCCTACGGCTTTGCCTTTGACCACAAACCTCGAATCTACCGGCCCTCGGCAGCCATTCTCCAATATTGCTCAAAGGGCCCTAAAATCCGAACGACTGAGACTGCAAAACACGTGCAAAGAGTGACCACTGAAAACTTTGGCTGGCCCTAACCCTCACATGGTACCCCACCCACAGCACCACCAACGATCGGCCTACGGCTTTGCCTTTGACCACAAACCTCGAATCTACCGCCCTCGGCAGCCATTCTCCAATATTGCTCAAAGGGCCCCAAAATCCGAACGACTGAGACTGCAAAACACATGCAAAGAGTGACCACTGAAAACTTTGGCTGGCCCTAACCCTCACATGGTACCCCACCCACAGCACCACCAACGATCGGCCTACGGCTTTGCCTTTGACCACAAACCTCGAATCTACCAGCCCTCGGCAGCCATTCTCCAATATTGCTCAAAGGGCCCCAAAATCCGAACGAC
Organism: Heliangelus exortis; assembly: GCF_036169615.1. Taxonomy (NCBI): domain Eukaryota; kingdom Metazoa; phylum Chordata; class Aves; order Apodiformes; family Trochilidae; genus Heliangelus; species Heliangelus exortis. Next base: position 10,883,543 of record NC_092443.1, read on the forward strand.
TGAGACTGCAAAAGACATGCAAAGAGTGACCACTGAAAACTTTGGCTGGCCCTAACCCTCACATGGTACCCCACCCACAGCACCACCAACGATCGGCCTACGGCTTTGCGTTTGACCACAAACCTCGAATCTACCAGCCCTCGGCAGCCATTCTCCAATATTGCTCAAAGGGCCCCAAAATCCGAACGACTGAGACTGCAAAAGACGTGCAAAGAGTGACCACTGAAAATTTTGGCTGGCCCTAACCCTCACATGGTACCCCACCCACAGCACCACCAACGATCGGCCTACGGCTTTGCCGTTGACCACAAACCTCGAATCTACCGACCCTCGGCAGCCATTCTCCAATATTGCTCAAAGGGCCCCAAAATCCGAACGACTGAGACTGCAAAAGACATGCAAAGAGTGACCACTGAAAACTTTGGCTGGCCCTAACCCTCACATGGTACCCCACCCACAGCACCACCAACGATCGGCCTACGGCTTTGCCTTTGACCACAAACCTCGAATCTACCGGCCCTCGGCAGCCATTCTCCAATATTGCTCAAAGGGCCCCAAAATCCGAACGACTGAGACTGCAAAACACGTGCAAAGAGTGACCACTGAAAACTTTGGCTGGCCCTAACCCTCACATGGTACCCCACCCACAGCACCACCAACGATCGGCCTACGGCTTTGCCTTTGACCACAAACCTCGAATCTACCGGCCCTTGGCAGCCATTCTCCAATATTGCTCAAAGGGCCCCAAAATCCGAACGACTGAGACTGCAAAAGACATGCAAAGAGTGACCACTGAAAACTTTGGCTGGCCCTAACCCTCACATGGTACCCCACCCACAGCACCACCAACGATCGGCCTACGGCTTTGCCTTTGACCACAAACCTCGAATCTACCGGCCCTTGGCAGCCATTCTCCAATATTGCTCAAAGGGCCCCAAAATCCGAACGACTGAGACTGCAAAACACGTGCAAAGAGTGACCACTGAAAACTTTGGCTGGCCCTAACCCTCACATGGTACCCCACCCACAGCACCACCAACGATCGGCCTACGGCTTTGCCTTTGACCACAAACCTCGAATCTACCGGCCCTCGGCAGCCATTCTCCAATATTGCTCAAAGGGCCCCAAAATCCGAACGACTGAGACTGCAAAAGACATGCAAAGAGTGACCACTGAAAACTTTGGCTGGCCCTAACCCTCACATGGTACCCCACCCAGAGCACCACCAACGATCGGCCTACGGCTTTGCCTTTGACCACAAACCTCGAATCTACCGGCCCTCGGCAGCCATTCTCCAATATTGCTCAAAGGGCCCCAAAATCCGAACGACTGAGACTGCAAAAGACATGCAAAGAGTGACCACTGAAAACTTTGGCTGGCCCTAACCCTCACATGGTACCCCACCCACAGCACCACCAACGATCGGCCTACGGCTTTGCCTTTGACCACAAACCTCGAATCTACCGGCCCTCGGCAGCCATTCTCCAATATTGCTCAAAGGGCCCCAAAATCCGAACGACTGAGACTGCAAAAGACATGCAAAGAGTGACCACTAAAAACTTTGGCTGGCCCTAACCCTCACATGGTACCCCACCCACAGCACCACCAACGATCGGCCTACGGCTTTGCCTTTGACCACAAACATCGAATCTACCGGCCCTCGGCAGCCATTCTCCAATATTGCTCAAAGGGCCCCAAAATCCGAACGACTGAGACTGCAAAAGACATGCAAAGAGTGACCACTGAAAACTTTGGCTGGCCCTAACCCTCACATGGTACCCCACCCACAGCACCACCAACGATCGGCCTACGGCTTTGCCTTTGACCACAAACATCGAATCTACCGGCCCTCGGCAGCCATTCTCCAATATTGCTCAAAGGGCCCCAAAATCCGAATGACTGAGACTGCAAAAGACATGCAAAGAGTGACCACTGAAAACTTTGGCTGGCCCTAACCCTCACATGGTACCCCACCCACAGCACCACCAACGATCGGCCTACGGCTTTGCCTTTGACCACAAACCTCGAATCTACCGGCCCTCGGCAGCCATTCTCCAATATTGCTCAAAGGGCCCCAAAATCCGAACGACTGAGACTGCAAAAGACATGCAAAGAGTGACCATTGAAAACTTTGGCTGGCCCTAACCCTCACATTGTACCCCACCCACAGCACCACCAACGATCGGCCTACGGCTTTGCCTTTGACCACAAACATCGAATCTACCGGCCCTCGGCAGCCATTCTCCAATATTGCTCAAAGGGCCCCAAAATCCGAACGACTGAGACTGCAAAACACGTGCAAAGAGTGACCACTGAAAACTTTGGCTGGCCCTAACCCTCACATGGTACCCCACCCACAGCACCACCAACGATCGGCCTACGGCTTTGCCTTTGACCACAAACCTCGAATCTACCGGCCCTCGGCAGCCATTCTCCAATATTGCTCAAAGGGCCCCAAAATCAGAACGACTGAGACTGCAAAACACGTGCAAAGAGTGACCACTGAAAACTTTGGCTGGCCCTAACCCTCACATGGTACCCCACCCACAGCACCACCAACGATCGGCCTACGGCTTTGCCTTTGACCACAAACCTCGAATCTACCGGCCCTCGGCAGCCATTCTCCAATATTGCTCAAAGGGCCCCAAAATCCGAACGACTGAGACTGCAAAACACATGCAAAGAGTGACCACTGAAAACTCTTACTGGCCCTAACCCTCACATGGTACCCCACCCACAGCACCACCAACGATCGGCCTACGGCTTTGCCTTTGACCACAAACCTCGAATCTACCGGCCCTCGGCAGCCATTCTCCAATATTGCTCAAAGGGCCCCAAAATCCGAACGACTGAGACTGCAAAAGACATGCAAAGAGTGACCACTGAAAACTTTGGCTGGCCCTAACCCTCACATGGTACCCCACCCACAGCACCACCAACGATCGGCCTACGGCTTTGCCTTTGACCACAAACCTCGAATCTACCGGCCCTCGGCAGCCATTCTCCAATATTGCTCAAAGGGCCCCAAAATCCGAACGACTGAGACTGCAAAACACGTGCAAAGAGTGACCACTGAAAACTTTGGCTGGCCCTAACCCTCACATGGTACCCCACCCACAGCACCACCAACGATCGGCCTACGGCTTTGCCTTTGACCACAAACCTCGAATCTACCGGCCCTCGGCAGCCATTCTCCAATATTGCTCAAAGGGCCCCAAAATCCGAACGACTGAGACTGCAAAACACATGCAAAGAGTGACCACTGAAAACTCTTACTGGCCCTAACCCTCACATGGTACCCCACCCACAGCACCACCAACGATCGGCCTACGGCTTTGCCTTTGACCACAAACCTCGAATCTACCGGCCCTCGGCAGCCATTCTCCAATATTGCTCAAAGGGCCCCAAAATCCGAACGACTGAGACTGCAAAAGACATGCAAAGAGTGACCACTGAAAACTTTGGCTGGCCCTAACCCTCACATGGTACCCCACCCAGAGCACCACCAACGATCGGCCTACGGCTTTGCCTTTGACCACAAACCTCGAATCTACCGGCCCTCGGCAGCCATTCTCCAATATTGCTCAAAGGGCCCCAAAATCCGAACGACTGAGACTGCAAAAGACATGCAAAGAGTGACCACTGAAAACTTTGGCTGGCCCTAACCCTCACATGGTACCCCACCCACAGCACCACCAACGATCGGCCTACGGCTTTGCCTTTGACCACAAACCTCGAATCTACCGGCCCTCGGCAGCCATTCTCCAATATTGCTCAAAGGGCCCCAAAATCCGAACGACTGAGACTGCAAAACACGTGCAAAGAGTGACCACTGAAAACTTTGGCTGGCCCTAACCCTCACATGGTACCCCACCCACAGCACCACCAACGATCGGCCTACGGCTTTGCCTTTGACCACAAACCTCGAATCTACCGGCCCTCGGCAGCCATTCTCCAATATTGCTCAAAGGGCCCCAAAATCCGAACGACTGAGACTGCAAAACACATGCAAAGAGTGACCACTGAAAACTTTGGCTGGCCCTAACCCTCACATGGTACCCCACCCACAGCACCACCAACGATCGGCCTACTGCTTTGCCTTTGACCACAAACCTCTAATCTACCGGCCCTCGGCAGCCATTCTCCAATATTGCTCAAAGGGCCCCAAAATCCGAACGACTGAGACTGCAAAACACATGCAAAGAGTGACCACTAAAAACTTTGGCTGGCCCTAACCCTCACATGGTACCCCACCCACAGCACCACCAACGATCGGCCTACGGCTTTGCCTTTGACCACAAACCCCGAATCTACCAGCCCTCGGCAGCCATTCTCCAATATTGCTCAAAGGGCCCCAAAATCCGAACGACTGAGACTGGAAAAGACGTGCAAAGAGTGACCACTGAAAACTTTGGCTGGCCCTAACCCTCACATGGTACCCCACCCACAGCACCACCAACGATCGGCCTACGGCTTTGCCTTTGACCACAAACCCCGAATCTACCAGCCCTCGGCAGCCATTCTCCAATATTGCTCAAAGGGCGCCAAAATCCGAACGACTGAGACTGCAAAAGACATGCAAAGAGTGACCACTGAAAACTTTGGCTGGCCCTAACCCTCACATGGTACCCCACCCACAGCACCACCAACGATCGGCCTACGGCTTTGCGTTTGACCACAAACCTCGAATCTACCGGCCCTCGGCAGCCATTCTCCAATATTGCTCAAAGGGCCCCAAAATCCGAACGACTGAGACTGCAAAAGACATGCAAAGAGTGACCACTGAAAACTTTGGCTGGCCCTAACCCTCACATGGTACCCCACCCACAGCACCACCAACGATCGGCCTACGGCTTTGCGTTTGACCACAAACCTCGAATCTACCAGCCCTCGGCAGCCATTCTCCAATATTGCTCAAAGGGCCCCAAAATCCGAACGACTGAGACTGCAAAACACGTGCAAAGAGTGACCATTGAAAACTTTGGCTGGCCCTAACCCTCACATGGTACCCCACCCACAGCACCACCAACGATCGGCCTACGGCTTTGCGTTTGACCACAAACCTCGAATCTACCGGCCCTCGGCAGCCATTCTCCAATATTGCTCAAAGGGCCCCAAAATCCGAACGACTGAGACTGCAAAAGACATGCAAAGAGTGACCACTGAAAACTTTGGCTGGCCCTAACCCTCACATGGTACCCCACCCACAGCACCACCAACGATCGGCCTACGGCTTTGCCGTTGACCACAAACCTCGAATCTACCGGCCCTCGGCAGCCATTCTCCAATATTGCTCAAAGGGCCCCAAAATCCGAACGACTGAGACTGCAAAACACGTGCAAAGAGTGACCACTGAAAACTTTGGCTGGCCCTAACCCTCACATGGTACCCCACCCACAGCACCACCAACGATCGGCCTACGGCTTTGCCTTTGACCACAAACCTCGAATCTACCGGCCCTCGGCAGCCATTCTCCAATATTGCTCAAAGGGCCCCAAAATCCGAATGACTGAGACTGCAAAACACATGCAAAGAGTGACCACTGAAAACTCTTACTGGCCCTAACCCTCACATGGTACCCCACCCAGAGCACCACCAACGATCGGCCTACGGCTTTGCCTTTGACCACAAACCTCGAATCTACCGGCCCTCGGCAGCCATTCTCCAATATTGCTCAAAGGGCCCCAAAATCCGAACGACTGAGACTGCAAAAGACATGCAAAGAGTGACCACTGAAAACTTTGGCTGGCCCTAACCCTCACATGGTACCCCACCCACAGCACCACCAATGATCGGCCTACGGCTTTGCCTTTGACCACAAACCTCGAATCTACCGGCCCTCGGCAGCCATTCTCCAATATTGCTCAAAGGGCCCCAAAATCCGAACGACTGAGACTGCAAAAGACATACAAAGAGTGACCACTGAAAACTTTGGCTGGCCCTAACCCTCACATGGTACCCCACCCACAGCACCACCAACGATCGGCCTACGGCTTTGCCTTTGACCACAAACCCCGAATCTACCAGCCCTCGGCAGCCATTCTCCAATATTGCTCAAAGGGCCCCAAAATCCGAACGACTGAGACTGCAAAACACATGCAAAGAGTGACCACTGAAAACTTTGGCTGGCCCTAACCCTCACATGGTACCCCACCCACAGCACCACCAACGATCGGCCTACGGCTTTGCCTTTGACCACAAACCTCGAATCTACCGGCCCTCGGCAGCCATTCTCCAATATTGCTCAAAGGGCCCCAAAATCAGAACGACTGAGACTGCAAAACACATGCAAAGAGTGACCACTGAAAACTTTGGCTGGCCCTAACCCTCACATGGTACCCCACCCACAGCACCACCAACGATCGGCCTACGGCTTTGCCTTTGACCACAAACCTCGAAACTAACGGCCCTCGGCAGCCATTCTCCAATATTGCTCAAAGGGCCCCAAAATCAGAACGACTGAGACTGCAAAACACATGCAAAGAGTGACCACTGAAAACTTTGGCTGGCCCTAACCCTCACATGGTACCCCACCCACAGCACCACCAACGATCGGCCTACGGCTTTGCCTTTGACCACAAACCTCGAATCTACCGGCCCTTGGCAGCCATTCTCCAATATTGCTCAAAGGGCCCCAAAATCCGAACGACTGAGACTGCAAAAGACATGCAAAGAGTGACCACTGAAAACTTTGGCTGGCCCTAACCCTCACATGGTACCCCACCCACAGCACCACCAACGATCGGCCTACGGCTTTGCGTTTGACCACAAACCTCGAATCTACCGGCCCTTGGCAGCCATTCTCCAATATTGCTCAAAGGGCCCCAAAATCCGAACGACTGAGACTGCAAAAGACATGCAAAGAGTGACCACTGAAAACTTTGGCTGGCCCTAACCCTCACATGGTACCCCACCCACAGCACCACCAACGATCGGCCTACGGCTTTGCCTTTGACCACAAACCTCGAATCTACCGGCCCTCGGCAGCCATTCTCCAATATTGCTCAAAGGGCCCCAAAATCCGAACGACTGAGACTGCAAAACACATGCAAAGAGTGACCACTGAAAACTTTGGCTGGCCCTAACCCTCACATGGTACCCCACCCAGAGCACTACCAACGATCGGCCTACGTCTTTGCGTTTGACCACAAACCTCGAATCTACCAGCCCTCGGCAGCCATTCTCCAATATTGCTCAAAGGGCCCCAAAATCCGAACGACTGAGACTGCAAAAGACATGCAAAGAGTGACCACTGAAAACTTTGGCTGGCCCTAACCCTCACATGGTACCCCACCCACAGCACCACCAACGATCGGCCTACGGCTTTGCCTTTGACCACAAACCTCGAATCTAACGGCCCTCGGCAGCCATTCTCCAATATTGCTCAAAGGGCCCCAAAATCCGAACGACTGAGACTGCAAAAGACATGCAAAGAGTGACCACTAAAAACTTTGGCTGGCCCTAACCCTCACATGGTACCCCACCCACAGCACCACCAACGATCGGCCTACGGCTTTGCGTTTGACCACAAACCTCGAATCTACCGGCCCTCGGCAGCCATTCTCCAATATTGCTCAAAGGGCCCCAAAATCCGAACGACTGAGACTGCAAAACACATGCAAAGAGTGACCACTGAAAACTCTTACTGGCCCTAACCCTCACATGGTACCCCACCCACAGCACCACCAACGATCGGCCTACGGCTTTGCCTTTGACCACAAACCTCGAATCTACCGGCCCTCGGCAGCCATTCTCCAATATTGCTCAAAGGGCCCCAAAATCCGAACGACTGAGACTGCAAAACACGTGCAAAGAGTGACCACTGAAAACTTTGGCTGGCCCTAACCCTCACATGGTACCCCACCCACAGCACCACCAACGATCGGCCTACGGCTTTGCCTTTGACCACAAACATCGAATCTACCGGCCCTCGGCAGCCATTCTCCAATATTGCTCAAAGGGCCCCAAAATCCGAATGACTGAGACTGCAAAACACATGCAAAGAGTGACCACTGAAAACTTTGGCTGGCCCTAACCCTCACATGGTACCCCACCCAGAGCACCACCAACGATCGGCCTACGGCTTTGCCTTTGACCACAAACCTCGAATCTACCGGCCCTCGGCAGCCATTCTCCAATATTGCTCAAAGGGCCCCAAAATCCGAACGACTGAGACTGCAAAACACATGCAAAGAGTGACCACTGAAAACTTTGGCTGGCCCTAACCCTCACATGGTACCCCACCCACAGCAGCACCAACGATCGGCCTACGGCTTTGCCTTTGACCACAAACCTCGAATCTACCGGCCCTCGGCAGCCATTCTCCAATATTGCTCAAAGGGCCCCAAAATCCGAACGACTGAGACTGCAAAACACATGCAAAGAGTGACCACTGAAAACTTTGGCTGGCCCTAACCCTCACATGGTACCCCACCCACAGCACCACCAACGATCGGCCTACGGCTTTGCCTTTGACCACAAACCTCGAATCTACCGGCCCTCGGCAGCCATTCTCCAATATTGCTCAAAGGGCCCCAAAATCCGAACGACTGAGACTGCAAAACACATGCAAAGAGTGACCACTGAAAACTCTTACTGGCCCTAACCCTCACATGGTACCCCACCCACAGCACCACCAACGATCGGCCTACGGCTTTGCCTTTGACCACAAACCTCGAATCTACCGGCCCTCGGCAGCCATTCTCCAATATTGCTCAAAGGGCCCCAAAATCCGAACGACTGAGACTGCAAAACACATGCAAAGAGTGACCACTGAAAACTTTGGCTGGCCCTAACCCTCACATGGTACCCCACCCACAGCACCACCAACGATCGGCCTACGGCTTTGCCTTTGACCACAAACCTCGAATCTACCGGCCCTCGGCAGCCATTCTCCAATATTGCTCAAAGGGCCCCAAAATCCGAACGACTGAGACTGCAAAACACATGCAAAGAGTGACCACTGAAAACTTTGGCTGGCCCTAACCCTCACATGGTACCCCACCCACAGCACCACCAACGATCGGCCTACGGCTTTGCCTTTGACCACAAACCTCGAATCTACCGGCCCTCGGCAGCCATTCTCCAATATTGCTCAAAGGGCCCCAAAATCCGAATGACTGAGACTGCAAAACACATGCAAAGAGTGACCACTGAAAACTTTGGCTGGCCCTAACCCTCACATGGTACCCCACCCACAGCACCACCAACGATCGGCCTACGTCTTTGCGTTTGACCACAAACCTCGAATCTACCGGCCCTCGGCAGCCATTCTCCAATATTGCTCAAAGGGCCCCAAAATCCGAACGACTGAGACTGCAAAACACATGCAAAGAGTGACCACTGAAAACTTTGGCTGGCCCTAACCCTCACATGGTACCCCACCCACAGCACCACCAACGATCGGCCTACGGCTTTGCCTTTGACCACAAACCTCGAATCTACCGGCCCTCGGCAGCCATTCTCCAATATTGCTCAAAGGGCCCCAAAATCCGAACGACTGAGACTGCAAAACACGTGCAAAGAGTGACCACTGAAAACTTTGGCTGGCCCTAACCCTCACATGGTACCCCACCCACAGCACCACCAACGATCGGCCTACGGCTTTGCCTTTGACCACAAACCTCGAATCTACCGGCCCTCGGCAGCCATTCTCCAATATTGCTCAAAGGGCCCCAAAATCCGAACGACTGAGACTGCAAAACACATGCAAAGAGTGACCACTGAAAACTTTGGCTGGCCCTAACCCTCACATGGTACCCCACCCACAGCACCACCAACGATCGGCCTACGGCTTTGCCTTTGACCACAAACCTCGAATCTACCGGCCCTCGGCAGCCATTCTCCAATATTGCTCAAAGGGCCCCAAAATCCGAACGACTGAGACTGCAAAACACATGCAAAGAGTGACCACTGAAAACTTTGGCTGGCCCTAACCCTCACATGGTACCCCACCCACAGCACCACCAACGATCGGCCTACGGCTTTGCCTTTGACCACAAACCTCGAATCTACCGGCCCTCGGCAGCCATTCTCCAATATTGCTCAAAGGGCCCCAAAATCCGAACGACTGAGACTGCAAAAGACATGCAAAGAGTGACCACTGAAAACTTTGGCTGGCCCTAACCCTCACATGGTACCCCACCCACAGCACCACCAACGATCGGCCTACGGCTTTGCCGTTGACCACAAAACCTCGAATCTACCGACCCTCGGCAGCCATTCTCCAATATTGCTCAAAGGGCCCCAAAATCCGAACGACTGAGACTGCAAAAGACATGCAAAGAGTGACCACTGAAAACTTTGGCTGGCCCTAACCCTCACATGGTACCCCACCCACAGCACCACCAACGATCGGCCTACGGCTTTGCCTTTGACCACAAACATCGAATCTACCGGCCCTCGGCAGCCATTCTCCAATATTGCTCAAAGGGCCCCAAAATCCGAACGACTGAGACTGCAAAAGACGTGCAAAGAGTGACCACTGAAAACTTTGGCTGGCCCTAACCCTCACATGGTACCCCACCCACAGCACCACCAACGATCGGCCTACGGCTTTGCCTTTGACCACAAACCTCGAATCTACCGGCCCTCGGCAGCCATTCTCCAATATTGCTCAAAGGGCCCCAAAATCCGAACGACTGAGACTGCAAAACACGTGCAAAGAGTGACCATTGAAAACTTTGGCTGGCCCTAACCCTCACATGGTACCCCACCCACAGCACCACCAACGATCGGCCTACGGCTTTGCCTTTGACCACAAACCTCGAATCTACCGGCCCTCGGCAGCCATTCTCCAATATTGCTCAAAGGGCCCCAAAATCCGAACGACTGAGACTGCAAAAGACATGCAAAGAGTGACCACTGAAAACTTTGGCTGGCCCTAACCCTCACATGGTACCCCACCCAGAGCACCACCAACGATCGGCCTACTGCTTTGCCTTTGACCACAAACCTCGAATCTACCGGCCCTCGGCAGCCATTCTCCAATATTGCTCAAAGGGCCCCAAAATCCGAACGACTGAGACTGCAAAAGACATGCAAAGAGTGACCACTGAAAACTTTGGCTGGCCCTAACCCTCACATGGTACCCCACCCACAGCACCACCAACGATCGGCCTACGGCTTTGCCTTTGACCACAAACCTCGAATCTACCGGCCCTCGGCAGCCATTCTCCAATATTGCTCAAAGGGCCCCAAAATCCGAACGACTGAGACTGCAAAAGACATGCAAAGAGTGACCACTGAAAACTTTGGCTGGCCCTAACCCTCACATGGTACCCCACCCACAGCACCACCAACGATCGGCCTACGGCTTTGCCTTTGACCACAAACCTCGAATCTACCGGCCCTCGGCAGCCATTCTCCAATATTGCTCAAAGGGCCCCAAAATCCGAACGACTGAGACTGCAAAACACATGCAAAGAGTGACCACTGAAAACTTTGGCTGGCCCTAACCCTCACATGGTACCCCACCCACAGCACCACCAACGATCGGCCTACGGCTTTGCCTTTGACCACAAACCTCGAATCTACCGGCCCTCGGCAGCCATTCTCCAATATTGCTCAAAGGGCCCCAAAATCCGAACGACTGAGACTGCAAAAGACATGCAAAGAGTGACCACTGAAAACTCTTACTGGCCCTAACCCTCACATGGTACCCCACCCACAGCACCACCAACGATCGGCCTACGGCTTTGCCTTTGACCACAAACCTCGAATCTACCGGCCCTCGGCAGCCATTCTCCAATATTGCTCAAAGGGCCCCAAAATCCGAATGACTGAGACTGCAAAACACATGCAAAGAGTGACCACTGAAAACTTTGGCTGGCCCTAACCCTCACATGGTACCCCACCCACAGCACCACCAACGATCGGCCTACGGCTTTGCCTTTGACCACAAACATCGAATCTACCGGCCCTCGGCAGCCATTCTCCAATATTGCTCAAAGGGCCCCAAAATCCGAACGACTGAGACTGCAAAAGACATGCAAAGAGTGACCACTGAAAACTTTGGCTGGCCCTAACCCTCACATGGTACCCCACCCACAGCACCACCAACGATCGGCCTACGGCTTTGCCTTTGACCACAAACCTCGAATCTACCGGCCCTCGGCAGCCATTCTCCAATATTGCTCAAAGGGCCCCAAAATCCGAACGACTGAGACTGCAAAACACATGCAAAGAGTGACCACTGAAAACTTTGGCTGGCCCTAACCCTCACATGGTACCCCACCCACAGCACCACCAACGATCGGCCTACGGCTTTGCCTTTGACCACAAACCTCGAATCTACCGGCCCTTGGCAGCCATTCTCCAATATTGCTCAAAGGGCCCCAAAATCCGAACGACTGAGACTGCAAAACACGTGCAAAGAGTGACCACTGAAAACTTTGGCTGGCCCTAACCCTCACATGGTACCCCACCCACAGCACCACCAACGATCGGCCTACGGCTTTGCCTTTGACCACAAACCTCGAATCTACCGGCCCTCGGCAGCCATTCTCCAATATTGCTCAAAGGGCCCCAAAATCCGAACGACTGAGACTGCAAAAGACATGCAAAGAGTGACCACTGAAAACTTTGGCTGGCCCTAACCCTCACATGGTACCCCACCCACAGCACCACCAACGATCGGCCTACGGCTTTGCCTTTGACCACAAACCTCGAATCTACCGGCCCTCGGCAGCCATTCTCCAATATTGCTCAAAGGGCCCCAAAATCCGAACGACTGAGACTGCAAAAGACATGCAAAGAGTGACCACTGAAAACTTTGGCTGGCCCTAACCCTCACATGGTACCCCACCCACAGCACCACCAACGATCGGCCTACGGCTTTGCCTTTGACCACAAACCTCGAATCTACCGGCCCTCGGCAGCCATTCTCCAATATTGCTCAAAGGGCCCCAAAATCCGAACGACTGAGACTGCAAAACACATGCAAAGAGTGACCACTGAAAACTTTGGCTGGCCCTAACCCTCACATGGTACCCCACCCACAGCACCACCAACGATCGGCCTACGGCTTTGCCTTTGACCACAAACCTCGAATCTACCGGCCCTCGGCAGCCATTCTCCAATATTGCTCAAAGGGCCCCAAAATCCGAACGACTGAGACTGCAAAACACATGCAAAGAGTGACCACTGAAAACTTTGGCTGGCCCTAACCCTCACATGGTACCCCACCCACAGCACCACCAACGATCGGCCTACGGCTTTGCGTTTGACCACAAACCTCGAATCTACCGGCCCTCGGCAGCCATTCTCCAATATTGCTCAAAGGGCCCCAAAATCCGAACGACTGAGACTGCAAAACACATGCAAAGAGTGACCACTGAAAACTTTGGCTGGCCCTAACCCTCACATGGTACCCCACCCACAGCACCACCAATGATCGGCCTACGGCTTTGCCTTTGACCACAAACCTCGAATCTACCGGCCCTCGGCAGCCATTCTCCAATATTGCTCAAAGGGCCCCAAAATCCGAACGACTGAGACTGCAAAAGACATACAAAGAGTGACCACTGAAAACTTTGGCTGGCCCTAACCCTCACATGGTACCCCACCCACAGCACCACCAACGATCGGCCTACGGCTTTGCCTTTGACCACAAACATCGAATCTACCGGCCCTCGGCAGCCATTCTCCAATATTGCTCAAAGGGCCCCAAAATCCGAATGACTGAGACTGCAAAACACATGCAAAGAGTGACCACTGAAAACTTTGGCTGGCCCTAACCCTCACATGGTACCCCACCCACAGCACCACCAACGATCGGCCTACGTCTTTGCGTTTGACCACAAACCTCGAATCTACCGGCCCTCGGCAGCCATTCTCCAATATTGCTCAAAGGGCCCCAAAATCCGAACGACTGAGACTGCAAAACACATGCAAAGAGTGACCACTGAAAACTTTGGCTGGCCCTAACCCTCACATGGTACCCCACCCACAGCACCACCAACGATCGGCCTACGGCTTTGCCTTTGACCACAAACATCGAATCTACCGGCCCTCGGCAGCCATTCTCCAATATTGCTCAAAGGGCCCCAAAATCCGAATGACTGAGACTGCAAAACACATGCAAAGAGTGACCACTGAAAACTTTGGCTGGCCCTAACCCTCACATGGTACCCCACCCACAGCACCACCAACGATCGGCCTACGTCTTTGCGTTTGACCACAAACCTCGAATCTACCGGCCCTCGGCAGCCATTCTCCAATATTGCTCAAAGGGCCCCAAAATCCGAACGACTGAGACTGCAAAACACATGCAAAGAGTGACCACTGAAAACTTTGGCTGGCCCTAACCCTCACATGGTACCCCACCCACAGCACCACCAACGATCGGCCTACGTCCTTGCGTTTGACCACAAACCTCGAATCTACCAGCCCTCGGCAGCCATTCTCCAATATTGCTCAAAGGGCCCCAAAATCCGAACGACTGAGACTGCAAAAGACATACAAAGAGTGACCACTGAAAACTTTGGCTGGCCCTAACCCTCACATGGTACCCCACCCACAGCACCACCAACGATCGGCCTACGGCTTTGCCTTTGACCACAAACCCCTAATCTACCAGCCCTCGGCAGCCATTCTCCAATATTGCTCAAAGGGCCCCAAAATCCGAACGACTGAGACTGCAAAAGACATGCAAAGAGTGACCACTGAAAACTTTGGCTGGCCCTAACCCTCACATGGTACCCCACCCACAGCACCACCAACGATCGGCCTACGGCTTTGCCTTTGACCACAAACCTCGAATCTACCGGCCCTCGGCAGCCATTCTCCAATATTGCTCAAAGGGCCCCAAAATCCGAACGACTGAGACTGCAAAAGACATGCAAAGAGTGACCACTGAAAACTCTTACTGGCCCTAACCCTCACATGGTACCCCACCCACAGCACCACCAACGATCGGCCTACGGCTTTGCCTTTGACCACAAACCTCGAATCTACCGGCCCTCGGCAGCCATTCTCCAATATTGCTCAAAGGGCCCCAAAATCCGAACGACTGAGACTGCAAAACACATGCAAAGAGTGACCACTGAAAACTTTGGCTGGCCCTAACCCTCACATGGTACCCCACCCACAGCACCACCAACGATCGGCCTACGGCTTTGCCTTTGACCACAAACATCGAATCTACCGGCCCTCGGCAGCCATTCTCCAATATTGCTCAAAGGGCCCCAAAATCCGAATGACTGAGACTGCAAAACACATGCAAAGAGTGACCACTGAAAACTTTGGCTGGCCCTAACCCTCACATGGTACCCCACCCACAGCACCACCAACGATCGGCCTACGTCTTTGCGTTTGACCACAAACCTCGAATCTACCGGCCCTCGGCAGCCATTCTCCAATATTGCTCAAAGGGCCCCAAAATCCGAACGACTGAGACTGCAAAACACATGCAAAGAGTGACCACTGAAAACTTTGGCTGGCCCTAACCCTCACATGGTACCCCACCCACAGCACCACCAACGATCAGCCTACGGCTTTGCCTTTGACCACAAACCTCGAATCTACCGGCCCTCGGCAGCCATTCTCCAATATTGCTCAAAGGGCCCCAAAATCCGAACGACTGAGACTGCAAAACACATGCAAAGAGTGACCACTGAAAACTCTTACTGGCCCTAACCCTCACATGGTACCCCACCCACAGCACCACCAACGATCGGCCTACGGCTTTGCCTTTGACCACAAACCTCGAATCTACCGGCCCTCGGCAGCCATTCTCCAATATTGCTCAAAGGGCCCCAAAATCCGAACGACTGAGACTGCAAAACACATGCAAAGAGTGACCACTGAAAACTTTGGCTGGCCCTAACCCTCACATGGTACCCCACCCACAGCACCACCAACGATCGGCCTACGGCTTTGCCTTTGACCACAAACCTCGAATCTACCGGCCCTCGGCAGCCATTCTCCAATATTGCTCAAAGGGCCCCAAAATCCGAACGACTGAGACTGCAAAAGACATGCAAAGAGTGACCACTGAAAACTTTGGCTGGCCCTAACCCTCACATGGTACCCCACCCACAGCACCACCAACGATCGGCCTACGGCTTTGCCTTTGACCACAAACCTCGAATCTACCGGCCCTCGGCAGCCATTCTCCAATATTGCTCAAAGGGCCCCAAAATCCGAACGACTGAGACTGCAAAACACATGCAAAGAGTGACCACTGAAAACTTTGGCTGGCCCTAACCCTCACATGGTACCCCACCCACAGCACCACCAACGATCGGCCTACGGCTTTGCCTTTGACCACAAACCTCGAATCTACCGGCCCTCGGCAGCCATTCTCCAATATTGCTCAAAGGGCCCCAAAATCCGAACGACTGAGACTGCAAAACACATGCAAAGAGTGACCACTGAAAACTTTGGCTGGCCCTAACCCTCACATGGTACCCCACCCACAGCACCACCAACGATCGGCCTACTGCTTTGCCTTTGACCACAAACCTCGAATCTACCGGCCCTCGGCAGCCATTCTCCAATATTGCTCAAAGGGCCCCAAAATCCGAACGACTGAGACTGCAAAAGACATGCAAAGAGTGACCACTGAAAACTTTGGCTGGCCCTAACCCTCACATGGTACCCCACCCACAGCACCACCAATGATCGGCCTACGGCTTTGCCTTTGACCACAAACCTCGAATCTACCGGCCCTCGGCAGCCATTCTCCAATATTGCTCAAAGGGCCCCAAAATCCGAACGACTGAGACTGCAAAAGACATGCAAAGAGTGACCACTGAAAACTTTGGCTGGCCCTAACCCTCACATGGTACCCCACCCACAGCACCACCAACGATCGGCCTACGGCTTTGCCTTTGACCACAAACCCCGAATCTACCAGCCTTCGGCAGCCATTCTCCAATATTGCTCAAAGGGCCCCAAAATCCGAACGACTGAGACTGCAAAAGACATGCAAAGAGTGACCACTGAAAACTTTGGCTGGCCCTAACCCTCACATGGTACCCCACCCACAGCACCACCAACGATCGGCCTACGGCTTTGCCTTTGACCACAAACCTCGAATCTACCGGCCCTCGGCAGCCATTCTCTAATATTGCTCAAAGGGCCCCAAAATCCGAACGACTGAGACTGCAAAACACATGCAAAGAGTGACCACTGAAAACTTTGGCTGGCCCTAACCCTCACATGGTACCCCACCCACAGCACCACCAACGATCGGCCTACGTCCTTGCGTTTGACTTCAAACCTCGAATCTACCAGCCCTCGGCAGCCATTCTCCAATATTGCTCAAAGGGCCCCAAAATCCGAACGACTGAGACTGCAAAAGACGTGCAAAGAGTGACCACTGAAAACTTTGGCTGGCCCTAACCCTCACATGGTACCCCACCCACAGCACCACCAACGATCGGCCTACGGCTTTGCCTTTGACCACAAACCTCGAATCTACCGGCCCTCGGCAGCCATTCTCCAATATTGCTCAAAGGGCCCCAAAATCAGAACGACTGAGACTGCAAAAGACATGCAAAGAGTGACCACTGAAAACTTTGGCTGGCCCTAACCCTCACATGGTACCCCACCCACAGCACCACCAACGATCGGCCTACGGCTTTGCCGTTGACCACAAAACCTCGAATCTACCGACCCTCGGCAGCCATTCTCCAATATTGCTCAAAGGGCCCCAAAATCCGAACGACTGAGACTGCAAAACACATGCAAAGAGTGACCACTGAAAACTTTTGCTGGCCCTAACCCTCACATGGTACCCCACCCACAGCACCACCAACGATCGGCCTACGGCTTTGCCTTTGACCACAAACCTCGAATCTACCGGCCCTCGGCAGCCATTCTCCAATATTGCTCAAAGGGCCCCAAAATCCGAACGACTGAGACTGCAAAAGACGTGCAAAGAGTGACCACTGAAAACTTTGGCTGGCCCTAACCCTCACATGGTACCCCACCCACAGCACCACCAACGATCGGCCTACGGCTTTGCCTTTGACCACAAACCTCGAATCTACCGGCCCTCGGCAGCCATTCTCCAATATTGCTCAAAGGGCCCCAAAATCCGAACGACTGAGACTGCAAAACACGTGCAAAGAGTGACCATTGAAAACTTTGGCTGGCCCTAACCCTCACATGGTACCCCACCCACAGCACCACCAACAATCGGCCTACGGCTTTGCCTTTGACCACAAACCTCGAATCTACCGGCCCTCGGCAGCCATTCTCCAATATTGCTCAAAGGGCCCCAAAATCCGAACGACTGAGACTGCAAAAGACATGCAAAGAGTGACCACTGAAAACTTTGGCTGGCCCTAACCCTCACATGGTACCCCACCCACAGCACCACTAACGATCGGCCTACGGCTTTGCCTTTGACCACAAACATCGAATCTACCGGCCCTCGGCAGCCATTCTCCAATATTGCTCAAAGGGCCCCAAAATCCGAACGACTGAGACTGCAAAAGACATACAAAGAGTGACCACTGAAAACTTTGGCTGGCCCTAACCCTCACATGGTACCCCACCCACAGCACCACCAACGATCGGCCTACGGCTTTGCCTTTGACCACAAACCTCGAATCTACCGGCCCTCGGCAGCCATTCTCCAATATTGCTCAAAGGGCCCCAAAATCCGAATGACTGAGACTGCAAAACACATGCAAAGAGTGACCACTGAAAACTTTGGCTGGCCCTAACCCTCACATGGTACCCCACCCACAGCACCACCAACGATCGGCCTACGGCTTTGCCTTTGACCACAAACCTCGAATCTACCGACCCTCGGCAGCCATTCTCCAATATTGCTCAAAGGGCCCCAAAATCCGAACGACTGAGACTGCAAAAGACATGCAAAGAGTGACCACTGAAAACTTTGGCTGGCCCTAACCCTCACATGGTACCCCACCCACAGCACCACCAACGATCGGCCTACGGCTTTGCCTTTGACCACAAACCTCGAATCTACCGGCCCTCGGCAGCCATTCTCCAATATTGCTCAAAGGGCCCCAAAATCCGAACGACTGAGACTGCAAAACACGTGCAAAGAGTGACCACTGAAAACTTTGGCTGGCCCTAACCCTCACATGGTACCCCACCCACAGCACCACCAACGATCGGCCTACGGCTTTGCCTTTGACCACAAACCTCGAATCTACCGGCCCTCGGCAGCCATTCTCCAATATTGCTCAAAGGGCCCCAAAATCCGAACGACTGAGACTGCAAAACACATGCAAAGAGTGACCACTGAAAACTTTGGCTGGCCCTAACCCTCACATGGTACCCCACCCACAGCACCACCAACGATCGGCCTACGGCTTTGCCTTTGACCACAAACCTCGAATCTACCGGCCCTCGGCAGCCATTCTCCAATATTGCTCAAAGGGCCCCAAAATCCGAACGACTGAGACTGCAAAACACATGCAAAGAGTGACCACTGAAAACTCTTACTGGCCCTAACCCTCACATGGTACCCCACCCACAGCACCACCAACGATCGGCCTACGGCTTTGCCTTTGACCACAAACCTCGAATCTACCGGCCCTCGGCAGCCATTCTCCAATATTGCTCAAAGGGCCCCAAAATCCGAACGACTGAGACTGCAAAACACATGCAAAGAGTGACCACTGAAAACTTTGGCTGGCCCTAACCCTCACATGGTACCCCACCCACAGCACCACCAACGATCGGCCTACGGCTTTGCCTTTGACCACAAACATCGAATCTACCGGCCCTCGGCAGCCATTCTCCAATATTGCTCAAAGGGCCCCAAAATCCGAATGACTGAGACTGCAAAACACATGCAAAGAGTGACCACTGAAAACTTTGGCTGGCCCTAACCCTCACATGGTACCCCACCCACAGCACCACGAACGATCGGCCTACGGCTTTGCGTTTGACCACAAACCTCGAATCTACCGGCCCTCGGCAGCCATTCTCCAATATTGCTCAAAGGGCCCCAAAATCCGAACGACTGAGACTGCAAAACACATGCAAAGAGTGACCACTGAAAACTTTGGCTGGCCCTAACCCTCACATGGTACCCCACCCACAGCACCACGAACGATCGGCCTACGGCTTTGCCTTTGACCACAAACCTCGAATCTACCGGCCCTTGGCAGCCATTCTCCAATATTGCTCAAAGGGCCCCAAAATCCGAACGACTGAGACTGCAAAACACGTGCAAAGAGTGACCACTGAAAACTTTGGCTGGCCCTAACCCTCACATGGTACCCCACCCACAGCACCACCAACGATCGGCCTACGGCTTTGCCTTTGACCACAAACCTCGAATCTACCGGCCCTCGGCAGCCATTCTCCAATATTGCTCAAAGGGCCCCAAAATCCGAACGACTGAGACTGCAAAACACATGCAAAGAGTGACCACTGAAAACTCTTACTGGCCCTAACCCTCACATGGTACCCCACCCACAGCACCACCAACGATCGGCCTACGGCTTTGCCTTTGACCACAAACCTCGAATCTACCGGCCCTCGGCAGCCATTCTCCAATATTGCTCAAAGGGCCCCAAAATCCGAACGACTGAGACTGCAAAACACATGCAAAGAGTGACCACTGAAAACTTTGGCTGGCCCTAACCCTCACATGGTACCCCACCCACAGCACCACCAACGATCGGCCTACGGCTTTGCCTTTGACCACAAACATCGAATCTACCGGCCCTCGGCAGCCATTCTCCAATATTGCTCAAAGGGCCCCAAAATCCGAATGACTGAGACTGCAAAACACATGCAAAGAGTGACCACTGAAAACTTTGGCTGGCCCTAACCCTCACATGGTACCCCACCCACAGCACCACCAACGATCGGCCTACGGCTTTGCGTTTGACCACAAACCTCGAATCTACCGGCCCTCGGCAGCCATTCTCCAATATTGCTCAAAGGGCCCCAAAATCCGAACGACTGAGACTGCAAAACACATGCAAAGAGTGACCACTGAAAACTTTGGCTGGCCCTAACCCTCACATGGTACCCCACCCACAGCACCACCAACGATCGGCCTACGGCTTTGCCTTTGACCACAAACATCGAATCTACCGGCCCTCGGCAGCCATTCTCCAATATTGCTCAAAGGGCCCCAAAATCCGAATGACTGAGACTGCAAAACACATGCAAAGAGTGACCACTGAAAACTTTGGCTGGCCCTAACCCTCACATGGTACCCCACCCACAGCACCACCAACGATCGGCCTACGGCTTTGCGTTTGACCACAAACCTCGAATCTACCGACCCTCGGCAGCCATTCTCCAATATTGCTCAAAGGGCCCCAAAATCCGAACGACTGAGACTGCAAAAGACATGCAAAGAGTGACCACTGAAAACTTTGGCTGGCCCTAACCCTCACATGGTACCCCACCCACAGCACCACCAACGATCGGCCTACGGCTTTGCCTTTGACCACAAACCTCGAATCTACCGGCCCTCGGCAGCCATTCTCCAATATTGCTCAAAGGGCCCCAAAATCCGAACGACTGAGACTGCAAAACACATGCAAAGAGTGACCACTGAAAACTTTGGCTGGCCCTAACCCTCACATGGTACCCCACCCACAGCACCACCAATGATCGGCCTACGGCTTTGCCTTTGACCACAAACCTCGAATCTACCGGCCCTCGGCAGCCATTCTCCAATATTGCTCAAAGGGCCCCAAAATCCGAACGACTGAGACTGCAAAACACGTGCAAAGAGTGACCACTGAAAACTTTGGCTGGCCCTAACCCTCACATGGTACCCCACCCACAGCACCACCAACGATCGGCCTACGGCTTTGCCTTTGACCACAAACCCCTAATCTACCAGCCCTCGGCAGCCATTCTCCAATATTGCTCAAAGGGCCCCAAAATCCGAACGACTGAGACTGCAAAAGACATGCAAAGAGTGACCACTGAAAACTTTGGCTGGCCCTAACCCTCACATGGTACCCCACCCACAGCACCACCAATGATCGGCCTACGGCTTTGCCTTTGACCACAAACCTCGAATCTACCGGCCCTCGGCAGCCATTCTCCAATATTGCTCAAAGGGCCCCAAAATCCGAACGACTGAGACTGCAAAAGACATGCAAAGAGTGACCACTGAAAACTTTGGCTGGCCCTAACCCTCACATGGTACCCCACCCACAGCACCACCAACGATCGGCCTACGTCCTTGCGTTTGACCACAAACCTCGAATCTACCAGCCCTCGGCAGCCATTCTCCAATATTGCTCAAAGGGCCCCAAAATCCGAACGACTGAGACTGCAAAAGACGTGCAAAGAGTGACCACTGAAAACTTTGGCTGGCCCTAACCCTCACATGGTACCCCACCCACAGCACCACCAACGATCGGCCTACGGCTTTGCCTTTGACCACAAACCTCGAATCTACCGGCCCTCGGCAGCCATTCTCCAATATTGCTCAAAGGGCCCCAAAATCCGAACGACTGAGACTGCAAAACACATGCAAAGAGTGACCACTGAAAACTTTGGCTGGCCCTAACCCTCACATGGTACCCCACCCACAGCACCACCAACGATCGGCCTACGGCTTTGCCTTTGACCACAAACCTCGAATCTACCGACCCTCGGCAGCCATTCTCCAATATTGCTCAAAGGGCCCCAAAATCCGAACGACTGAGACTGCAAAACACATGCAAAGAGTGACCACTGAAAACTTTGGCTGGCCCTAACCCTCACATGGTACCCCACCCACAGCACCACCAACGATCGGCCTACGGCTTTGCCTTTGACCACAAACCTCGAATCTACCGGCCCTCGGCAGCCATTCTCCAATATTGCTCAAAGGGCCCCAAAATCCGAACGACTGAGACTGCAAAACACGTGCAAAGAGTGACCACTGAAAACTTTGGCTGGCCCTAACCCTCACATGGTACCCCACCCACAGCACCACCAACGATCGGCCTACGGCTTTGCCTTTGACCACAAACCTCGAATCTACCGGCCCTCGGCAGCCATTCTCCAATATTGCTCAAAGGGCCCCAAAATCCGAACGACTGAGACTGCAAAAGACATGCAAAGAGTGACCACTGAAAACTTTGGCTGGCCCTAACCCTCACATGGTACCCCACCCACAACACCACCAACGATCGGCCTACGGCTTTGCCTTTGACCACAAACCTCGAATCTACCGGCCCTCGGCAGCCATTCTCCAATATTGCTCAAAGGGCCCCAAAATCCGAACGACTGAGACTGCAAAAGACATGCAAAGAGTGACCACTGAAAACTTTGGCTGGCCCTAACCCTCACATGGTACCCCACCCACAGCACCACCAACGATCGGCCTACGGCTTTGCCTTTGACCACAAACCTCGAATCTACCGGCCCTCGGCAGCCATTCTCCAATATTGCTCAAAGGGCCCCAAAATCCGAACGACTGAGACTGCAAAACACATGCAAAGAGTGACCACTGAAAACTTTGGCTGGCCCTAACCCTCACATGGTACCCCACCCACAGCACCACCAACGATCGGCCTACGGCTTTGCCTTTGACCACAAACCTCGAATCTACCGGCCCTCGGCAGCCATTCTCCAATATTGCTCAAAGGGCCCCAAAATCCGAACGACTGAGACTGCAAAACACATGCAAAGAGTGACCACTGAAAACTTTGGCTGGCCCTAACCCTCACATGGTACCCCACCCACAGCACCACCAATGATCGGCCTACGGCTTTGCCTTTGACCACAAACCTCGAATCTACCGGCCCTCGGCAGCCATTCTCCAATATTGCTCAAAGGGCCCCAAAATCCGAACGACTGAGACTGCAAAAGACATACAAAGAGTGACCACTGAAAACTTTGGCTGGCCCTAACCCTCACATGGTACCCCACCCACAGCACCACCAACGATCGGCCTACGGCTTTGCCTTTGACCACAAACCCCTAATCTACCAGCCCTTGGCAGCCATTCTCCAATATTGCTCAAAGGGCCCCAAAATCCGAACGACTGAGACTGCAAAAGACATGCAAAGAGTGACCACTGAAAACTTTGGCTGGCCCTAACCCTCACATGGTACCCCACCCACAGCACCACCAACGATCGGCCTACGGCTTTGCCTTTGACCACAAACCTCGAATCTACCGGCCCTCGGCAGCCATTCTCCAATATTGCTCAAAGGGCCCCAAAATCCGAACGACTGAGACTGCAAAAGACATGCAAAGAGTGACCACTGAAAACTTTGGCTGGCCCTAACCCTCACATGGTACCCCACCCACAGCACCACCAACGATCGGCCTACGTCCTTGCGTTTGACCACAAACCTCGAATCTACCAGCCCTCGGCAGCCATTCTCCAATATTGCTCAAAGGGCCCCAAAATCCGAACGACTGAGACTGCAAAAGACGTGCAAAGAGTGACCACTGAAAACTTTGGCTGGCCCTAACCCTCACATGGTACCCCACCCACAGCACCACCAACGATCGGCCTACGGCTTTGCGTTTGACCACAAACCTCGAATCTACCGGCCCTCGGCAGCCATTCTCCAATATTGCTCAAAGGGCCCCAAAATCCGAACGACTGAGACTGCAAAACACATGCAAAGAGTGACCACTGAAAACTTTGGCTGGCCCTAACCCTCACATGGTACCCCACCCACAGCACCACCAACGATCGGCCTACGGCTTTGCCTTTGACCACAAACATCGAATCTACCGGCCCTCGGCAGCCATTCTCCAATATTGCTCAAAGGGCCCCAAAATCCGAATGACTGAGACTGCAAAACACATGCAAAGAGTGACCACTGAAAACTTTGGCTGGCCCTAACCCTCACATGGTACCCCACCCACAGCACCACCAACGATCGGCCTACGGCTTTGCGTTTGACCACAAACCTCGAATCTACCGACCCTCGGCAGCCATTCTCCAATATTGCTCAAAGGGCCCCAAAATCCGAACGACTGAGACTGCAAAAGACATGCAAAGAGTGACCACTGAAAACTTTGGCTGGCCCTAACCCTCACATGGTACCCCACCCACAGCACCACCAACGATCGGCCTACGGCTTTGCCTTTGACCACAAACCTCGAATCTACCGGCCCTCGGCAGCCATTCTCCAATATTGCTCAAAGGGCCCCAAAATCCGAACGACTGAGACTGCAAAACACATGCAAAGAGTGACCACTGAAAACTTTGGCTGGCCCTAACCCTCACATGGTACCCCACCCACAGCACCACCAATGATCGGCCTACGGCTTTGCCTTTGACCACAAACCTCGAATCTACCGGCCCTCGGCAGCCATTCTCCAATATTGCTCAAAGGGCCCCAAAATCCGAACGACTGAGACTGCAAAACACGTGCAAAGAGTGACCACTGAAAACTTTGGCTGGCCCTAACCCTCACATGGTACCCCACCCACAGCACCACCAACGATCGGCCTACGGCTTTGCCTTTGACCACAAACCCCTAATCTACCAGCCCTCGGCAGCCATTCTCCAATATTGCTCAAAGGGCCCCAAAATCCGAACGACTGAGACTGCAAAAGACATGCAAAGAGTGACCACTGAAAACTTTGGCTGGCCCTAACCCTCACATGGTACCCCACCCACAGCACCACCAATGATCGGCCTACGGCTTTGCCTTTGACCACAAACCTCGAATCTACCGGCCCTCGGCAGCCATTCTCCAATATTGCTCAAAGGGCCCCAAAATCCGAACGACTGAGACTGCAAAAGACATGCAAAGAGTGACCACTGAAAACTTTGGCTGGCCCTAACCCTCACATGGTACCCCACCCACAGCACCACCAACGATCGGCCTACGTCCTTGCGTTTGACCACAAACCTCGAATCTACCAGCCCTCGGCAGCCATTCTCCAATATTGCTCAAAGGGCCCCAAAATCCGAACGACTGAGACTGCAAAAGACGTGCAAAGAGTGACCACTGAAAACTTTGGCTGGCCCTAACCCTCACATGGTACCCCACCCACAGCACCACCAACGATCGGCCTACGGCTTTGCCTTTGACCACAAACCTCGAATCTACCGGCCCTCGGCAGCCATTCTCCAATATTGCTCAAAGGGCCCCAAAATCCGAACGACTGAGACTGCAAAACACATGCAAAGAGTGACCACTGAAAACTTTGGCTGGCCCTAACCCTCACATGGTACCCCACCCACAGCACCACCAACGATCGGCCTACGGCTTTGCCTTTGACCACAAACCTCGAATCTACCGACCCTCGGCAGCCATTCTCCAATATTGCTCAAAGGGCCCCAAAATCCGAACGACTGAGACTGCAAAACACATGCAAAGAGTGACCACTGAAAACTTTGGCTGGCCCTAACCCTCACATGGTACCCCACCCACAGCACCACCAACGATCGGCCTACGGCTTTGCCTTTGACCACAAACCTCGAATCTACCGGCCCTCGGCAGCCATTCTCCAATATTGCTCAAAGGGCCCCAAAATCCGAACGACTGAGACTGCAAAACACGTGCAAAGAGTGACCACTGAAAACTTTGGCTGGCCCTAACCCTCACATGGTACCCCACCCACAGCACCACCAACGATCGGCCTACGGCTTTGCCTTTGACCACAAACCTCGAATCTACCGGCCCTCGGCAGCCATTCTCCAATATTGCTCAAAGGGCCCCAAAATCCGAACGACTGAGACTGCAAAACACATGCAAAGAGTGACCACTGAAAACTTTGGCTGGCCCTAACCCTCACATGGTACCCCACCCACAGCACCACCAACGATCGGCCTACGGCTTTGCCTTTGACCACAAACCTCGAATCTACCGGCCCTCGGCAGCCATTCTCCAATATTGCTCAAAGGGCCCCAAAATCCGAACGACTGAGACTGCAAAAGACATGCAAAGAGTGACCACTGAAAACTTTGGCTGGCCCTAACCCTCACATGGTACCCCACCCACAGCACCACCAACGATCGGCCTACGGCTTTGCCTTTGACCACAAACCTCGAATCTACCGGCCCTCGGCAGCCATTCTCCAATATTGCTCAAAGGGCCCCAAAATCCGAACGACTGAGACTGCAAAACACATGCAAAGAGTGACCACTGAAAACTTTGGCTGGCCCTAACCCTCACATGGTACCCCACCCACAGCACCACCAACGATCGGCCTACGGCTTTGCCTTTGACCACAAACATCGAATCTACCGGCCCTCGGCAGCCATTCTCCAATATTGCTCAAAGGGCCCCAAAATCCGAATGACTGAGACTGCAAAACACATGCAAAGAGTGACCACTGAAAACTTTGGCTGGCCCTAACCCTCACATGGTACCCCACCCACAGCACCACCAACGATCGGCCTACGGCTTTGCGTTTGACCACAAACCTCGAATCTACCGGCCCTCGGCAGCCATTCTCCAATATTGCTCAAAGGGCCCCAAAATCCGAACGACTGAGACTGCAAAACACATGCAAAGAGTGACCACTGAAAACTTTGGCTGGACCTAACCCTCACATGGTACCCCACCCACAGCACCACCAACGATCGGCCTACGGCTTTGCCTTTGACCACAAACCTCGAATCTACCGGCCCTTGGCAGCCATTCTCCAATATTGCTCAAAGGGCCCCAAAATCCGAACGACTGAGACTGCAAAACACGTGCAAAGAGTGACCACTGAAAACTTTGGCTGGCCCTAACCCTCACATGGTACCCCACCCACAGCACCACCAACGATCGGCCTACGGCTTTGCCTTTGACCACAAACCTCGAATCTACCGGCCCTCGGCAGCCATTCTCCAATATTGCTCAAAGGGCCCCAAAATCCGAACGACTGAGACTGCAAAAGACATGCAAAGAGTGACCACTGAAAACTTTGGCTGGCCCTAACCCTCACATGGTACCCCACCCACAGCACCACCAACGATCGGCCTACGGCTTTGCCTTTGACCACAAACATCGAATCTACCGGCCCTCGGCAGCCATTCTCCAATATTGCTCAAAGGGCCCCAAAATCCGAACGACTGAGACTGCAAAAGACATGCAAAGAGTGACCACTGAAAACTTTGGCTGGCCCTAACCCTCACATGGTACCCCACCCACAGCACCACCAACGATCGGCCTACGGCTTTGCCTTTGACCACAAACCTCGAATCTACCGGCCCTCGGCAGCCATTCTCCAATATTGCTCAAAGGGCCCCAAAATCCGAACGACTGAGACTGCAAAAGACATGCAAAGAGTGACCACTGAAAACTTTGGCTGGCCCTAACCCTCACATGGTACCCCACCCACAGCACCACCAACGATCGGCCTACGGCTTTTCCTTTGACCACAAACCTCGAATCTACCAGCCCTCGGCAGCCATTCTCCAATATTGCTCAAAGGGCCCCAAAATCCGAACGACTGAGACTGCAAAAGACATGCAAAGAGTGACCACTGAAAACTTTGGCTGGCCCTAACCCTCACATGGTACCCCACCCACAGCACCACCAACGATCGGCCTACGGCTTTGCCTTTGACCACAAACCTCGAATCTACCGGCCCTCGGCAGCCATTCTCCAATATTGCTCAAAGGGCCCCAAAATCCGAACGACTGAGACTGCAAAAGACATGCAAAGAGTGACCACTGAAAACTTTGGCTGGCCCTAACCCTCACATGGTACCCCACCCACAGCACCACCAATGATCGGCCTACGGCTTTGCCTTTGACCACAAACCTCGAATCTACCGGCCCTCGGCAGCCATTCTCCAATATTGCTCAAAGGGCCCCAAAATCCGAACGACTGAGACTGCAAAAGACATACAAAGAGTGACCACTGAAAACTTTGGCTGGCCCTAACCCTCACATGGTACCCCACCCACAGCACCACCAACGATCGGCCTACGGCTTTGCCTTTGACCACAAACCCCTAATCTACCAGCCCTCGGCAGCCATTCTCCAATATTGCTCAAAGGGCCCCAAAATCCGAACGACTGAGACTGCAAAAGACATGCAAAGAGTGACCACTGAAAACTTTGGCTGGCCCTAACCCTCACATGGTACCCCACCCACAGCACCACCAACGATCGGCCTACGGCTTTGCCTTTGACCACAAACCTCGAATCTACCGGCCCTCGGCAGCCATTCTCCAATATTGCTCAAAGGGCCCCAAAATCCGAACGACTGAGACTGCAAAAGACATGCAAAGAGTGACCACTGAAAACTTTGGCTGGCCCTAACCCTCACATGGTACCCCACCCACAGCACCACCAACGATCGGCCTACGTCCTTGCGTTTGACCACAAACCTCGAATCTACCAGCCCTCGGCAGCCATTCTCCAATATTGCTCAAAGGGCCCCAAAATCCGAACGACTGAGACTGCAAAAGACGTGCAAAGAGTGACCACTGAAAACTTTGGCTGGCCCTAACCCTCACATGGTACCCCACCCACAGCACCACCAACGATCGGCCTACGGCTTTGCCTTTGACCACAAACCTCGAATCTACCGGCCCTCGGCAGCCATTCTCCAATATTGCTCAAAGGGCCCCAAAATCCGAACGACTGAGACTGCAAAAGACATGCAAAGAGTGACCACTGAAAACTTTGGCTGGCCCTAACCCTCACATGGTACCCCACCCACAGCACCACCAACGATCGGCCTACGGCTTTGCCTTTGACCACAAACCTCGAATCTACCGGCCCTTGGCAGCCATTCTCCAATATTGCTCAAAGGGCCCCAAAATCCGAACGACTGAGACTGCAAAACACATGCAAAGAGTGACCACTGAAAACTTTGGCTGGCCCTAACCCTCACATGGTACCCCACCCACAGCACCACCAACGATCGGCCTACGGCTTTGCCTTTGACCACAAACCTCGAATCTACCGGCCCTTGGCAGCCATTCTCCAATATTGCTCAAAGGGCCCCAAAATCCGAACGACTGAGACTGCAAAACACGTGCAAAGAGTGACCACTGAAAACTTTGGCTGGCCCTAACCCTCACATGGTACCCCACCCACAGCACCACCAACGATCGGCCTACGGCTTTGCCTTTGACCACAAACCTCGAATCTACCGGCCCTCGGCAGCCATTCTCCAATATTGCTCAAAGGGCCCCAAAATCCGAACGACTGAGACTGCAAAAGACATGCAAAGAGTGACCACTGAAAACTTTGGCTGGCCCTAACCCTCACATGGTACCCCACCCACAGCACCACCAACGATCGGCCTACGGCTTTGCCTTTGACCACAAACCTCGAATCTACCGGCCCTCGGCAGCCATTCTCCAATATTGCTCAAAGGGCCCCAAAATCCGAACGACTGAGACTGCAAAAGACATGCAAAGAGTGACCACTGAAAACTTTGGCTGGCCCTAACCCTCACATGGTACCCCACCCACAGCACCACCAACGATCGGCCTACGGCTTTGCCTTTGACCACAAACCTCGAATCTACCGGCCCTCGGCAGCCATTCTCCAATATTGCTCAAAGGGCCCCAAAATCCGAACGACTGAGACTGCAAAAGACATGCAAAGAGTGACCACTGAAAACTTTGGCTGGCCCTAACCCTCACATGGTACCCCACCCACAGCACCACCAACGATCGGCCTACGGCTTTGCCTTTGACCACAAACCTCGAATCTACCGGCCCTCGGCAGCCATTCTCCAATATTGCTCAAAGGGCCCCAAAATCCGAACGACTGAGACTGCAAAAGACATGCAAAGAGTGACCACTGAAAACTTTGGCTGGCCCTAACCCTCACATGGTACCCCACCCACAGCACCACCAACGATCGGCCTACGGCTTTGCCTTTGACCACAAACCTCGAATCTACCGGCCCTCGGCAGCCATTCTCCAATATTGCTCAAAGGGCCCCAAAATCCGAACGACTGAGACTGCAAAACACATGCAAAGAGTGACCACTGAAAACTTTGGCTGGCCCTAACCCTCACATGGTACCCCACCCACAGCACCACCAATGATCGGCCTACGGCTTTGCCTTTGACCACAAACCTCGAATCTACCGGCCCTCGGCAGCCATTCTCCAATATTGCTCAAAGGGCCCCAAAATCCGAACGACTGAGACTGCAAAAGACATACAAAGAGTGACCACTGAAAACTTTGGCTGGCCCTAACCCTCACATGGTACCCCACCCACAGCACCACCAACGATCGGCCTACGGCTTTGCCTTTGACCACAAACCCCTAATCTACCAGCCCTCGGCAGCCATTCTCCAATATTGCTCAAAGGGCCCCAAAATCCGAACGACTGAGACTGCAAAAGACATGCAAAGAGTGACCACTGAAAACTTTGGCTGGCCCTAACCCTCACATGGTACCCCACCCACAGCACCACCAACGATCGGCCTACGGCTTTGCCTTTGACCACAAACCTCAAATCTACCGGCCCTCGGCAGCCATTCTCCAATATTGCTCAAAGGGCCCCAAAATCCGAACGACTGAGACTGCAAAAGACATGCAAAGAGTGACCACTGAAAACTTTGGCTGGCCCTAACCCTCACATGGTACCCCACCCACAGCACCACCAACGATCGGCCTACGTCCTTGCGTTTGACCACAAACCTCGAATCTACCAGCCCTCGGCAGCCATTCTCCAATATTGCTCAAAGGGCCCCAAAATCCGAACGACTGAGACTGCAAAAGACGTGCAAAGAGTGACCACTGAAAACTTTGGCTGGCCCTAACCCTCACATGGTACCCCACCCACAGCACCACCAACGATCGGCCTACGGCTTTGCCTTTGACCACAAACATCGAATCTACCGGCCCTCGGCAGCCATTCTCCAATATTGCTCAAAGGGCCCCAAAATCCGAATGACTGAGACTGCAAAACACATGCAAAGAGTGACCACTGAAAACTTTGGCTGGCCCTAACCCTCACATGGTACCCCACCCACAGCACCACCAACGATCGGCCTACGGCTTTGCCTTTGACCACAAACCTCGAATCTACCGGCCCTCGGCAGCCATTCTCCAATATTGCTCAAAGGGCCCCAAAATCCGAACGACTGAGACTGCAAAACACATGCAAAGAGTGACCACTGAAAACTTTGGCTGGCCCTAACCCTCACATGGTACCCCACCCACAGCACCACCAACGATCGGCCTACGGCTTTGCCTTTGACCACAAACCTCGAATCTACCGGCCCTTGGCAGCCATTCTCCAATATTGCTCAAAGGGCCCCAAAATCCGAACGACTGAGACTGCAAAACACGTGCAAAGAGTGACCACTGAAAACTTTGGCTGGCCCTAACCCTCACATGGTACCCCACCCACAGCACCACCAACGATCGGCCTACGGCTTTGCCTTTGACCACAAACCTCGAATCTACCGGCCCTCGGCAGCCATTCTCCAATATTGCTCAAAGGGCCCCAAAATCCGAACGACTGAGACTGCAAAAGACATGCAAAGAGTGACCACTGAAAACTTTGGCTGGCCCTAACCCTCACATGGTACCCCACCCACAGCACCACCAACGATCGGCCTACGGCTTTGCCTTTGACCACAAACCTCGAATCTACCGGCCCTCGGC
Source organism: Heliangelus exortis (assembly GCF_036169615.1). Taxonomy (NCBI): domain Eukaryota; kingdom Metazoa; phylum Chordata; class Aves; order Apodiformes; family Trochilidae; genus Heliangelus; species Heliangelus exortis. The sequence continues at coordinate 10,915,990 of NC_092443.1, forward strand.
AGCCATTCTCCAATATTGCTCAAAGGGCCCCAAAATCCGAACGACTGAGACTGCAAAAGACATGCAAAGAGTGACCACTGAAAACTTTGGCTGGCCCTAACCCTCACATGGTACCCCACCCACAGCACCACCAACGATCGGCCTACGGCTTTGCCTTTGACCACAAACCTCGAATCTACCGGCCCTCGGCAGCCATTCTCCAATATTGCTCAAAGGGCCCCAAAATCCGAACGACTGAGACTGCAAAAGACATGCAAAGAGTGACCACTGAAAACTTTGGCTGGCCCTAACCCTCACATGGTACCCCACCCACAGCACCACCAACGATCGGCCTACGGCTTTGCCTTTGACCACAAACCTCGAATCTACCGGCCCTCGGCAGCCATTCTCCAATATTGCTCAAAGGGCCCCAAAATCCGAACGACTGAGACTGCAAAACACATGCAAAGAGTGACCACTGAAAACTTTGGCTGGCCCTAACCCTCACATGGTACCCCACCCACAGCACCACCAACGATCGGCCTACGGCTTTGCCTTTGACCACAAACCTCGAATCTACCGGCCCTCGGCAGCCATTCTCCAATATTGCTCAAAGGGCCCCAAAATCCGAACGACTGAGACTGCAAAACACATGCAAAGAGTGACCACTGAAAACTTTGGCTGGCCCTAACCCTCACATGGTACCCCACCCACAGCACCACCAATGATCGGCCTACGGCTTTGCCTTTGACCACAAACCTCGAATCTACCGGCCCTCGGCAGCCATTCTCCAATATTGCTCAAAGGGCCCCAAAATCCGAACGACTGAGACTGCAAAAGACATACAAAGAGTGACCACTGAAAACTTTGGCTGGCCCTAACCCTCACATGGTACCCCACCCACAGCACCACCAACGATCGGCCTACGGCTTTGCCTTTGACCACAAACCCCTAATCTACCAGCCCTCGGCAGCCATTCTCCAATATTGCTCAAAGGGCCCCAAAATCCGAACGACTGAGACTGCAAAAGACATGCAAAGAGTGACCACTGAAAACTTTGGCTGGCCCTAACCCTCACATGGTACCCCACCCACAGCACCACCAACGATCGGCCTACGGCTTTGCCTTTGACCACAAACCTCGAATCTACCGGCCCTCGGCAGCCATTCTCCAATATTGCTCAAAGGGCCCCAAAATCCGAACGACTGAGACTGCAAAAGACATGCAAAGAGTGACCACTGAAAACTTTGGCTGGCCCTAACCCTCACATGGTACCCCACCCACAGCACCACCAACGATCGGCCTACGGCCTTTGCGTTTGACCACAAACCTCGAATCTACCAGCCCTCGGCAGCCATTCTCCAATATTGCTCAAAGGGCCCCAAAATCCGAACGACTGAGACTGCAAAAGACGTGCAAAGAGTGACCACTGAAAACTTTGGCTGGCCCTAACCCTCACATGGTACCCCACCCACAGCACCACCAACGATCGGCCTACGGCTTTGCCTTTGACCACAAACCTCGAATCTACCGGCCCTCGGCAGCCATTCTCCAATATTGCTCAAAGGGCCCCAAAATCCGAACGACTGAGACTGCAAAACACATGCAAAGAGTGACCACTGAAAACTTTGGCTGGCCCTAACCCTCACATGGTACCCCACCCACAGCACCACCAACGATCGGCCTACGGCTTTGCCTTTGACCACAAACCTCGAATCTACCGGCCCTCGGCAGCCATTCTCCAATATTGCTCAAAGGGCCCCAAAATCCGAACGACTGAGACTGCAAAACACATGCAAAGAGTGACCACTGAAAACTTTGGCTGGCCCTAACCCTCACATGGTACCCCACCCACAGCACCACCAACGATCGGCCTACGGCTTTGCCTTTGACCACAAACCTCGAATCTACCGGCCCTCGGCAGCCATTCTCCAATATTGCTCAAAGGGGCCCCAAAATCCGAACGACTGAGACTGCAAAAAGACATGCAAAGAGTGACCACTGAAAACTTTGGCTGGCCCTAACCCTCACATGGTACCCCACCCACAGCACCACCAACGATCGGCCTACGGCTTTGCCTTTGACCACAAACCTCGAATCTACCGGCCCTCGGCAGCCATTCTCCAATATTGCTCAAAGGGCCCCAAAATCCGAACGACTGAGACTGCAAAAGACATGCAAAGAGTGACCACTGAAAACTTTGGCTGGCCCTAACCCTCACATGGTACCCCACCCACAGCACCACCAACGATCGGCCTACGGCTTTGCCTTTGACCACAAACCTCGAATCTACCGGCCCTCGGCAGCCATTCTCCAATATTGCTCAAAGGGCCCCAAAATCCGAACGACTGAGACTGCAAAAGACATGCAAAGAGTGACCACTGAAAACTTTGGCTGGCCCTAACCCTCACATGGTACCCCACCCACAGCACCACCAACGATCGGCCTACGGCTTTGCCTTTGACCACAAACCTCGAATCTACCGGCCCTCGGCAGCCATTCTCCAATATTGCTCAAAGGGCCCCAAAATCCGAACGACTGAGACTGCAAAAGACATGCAAAGAGTGACCACTGAAAACTTTGGCTGGCCCTAACCCTCACATGGTACCCCACCCACAGCACCACCAACGATCGGCCTACGGCTTTGCCTTTGACCACAAACCTCGAATCTACCGGCCCTCGGCAGCCATTCTCCAATATTGCTCAAAGGGCCCCAAAATCCGAACGACTGAGACTGCAAAAGACATGCAAAGAGTGACCACTGAAAACTTTGGCTGGCCCTAACCCTCACATGGTACCCCACCCACAGCACCACCAACGATCGGCCTACGGCTTTGCCTTTGACCACAAACCTCGAATCTACCGGCCCTCGGCAGCCATTCTCCAATATTGCTCAAAGGGCCCCAAAATCCGAACGACTGAGACTGCAAAAGACATGCAAAGAGTGACCACTGAAAACTTTGGCTGGCCCTAACCCTCACATGGTACCCCACCCACAGCACCACCAACGATCGGCCTACGGCTTTGCCTTTGACCACAAACCTCGAATCTACCGGCCCTCGGCAGCCATTCTCCAATATTGCTCAAAGGGCCCCAAAATCCGAACGACTGAGACTGCAAAAGACATGCAAAGAGTGACCACTGAAAACTTTGGCTGGCCCTAACCCTCACATGGTACCCCACCCACAGCACCACCAACGATCGGCCTACGGCTTTGCCTTTGACCACAAACCTCGAATCTACCAGCCCTCGGCAGCCATTCTCCAATATTGCTCAAAGGGCCCCAAAATCCGAACGACTGAGACTGCAAAAGACATGCAAAGAGTGACCACTGAAAACTTTGGCTGGCCCTAACCCTCACATGGTACCCCACCCACAGCACCACCAACGATCGGCCTACGGCTTTGCCTTTGACCACAAACCTCGAATCTACCGGCCCTCGGCAGCCATTCTCCAATATTGCTCAAAGGGCCCCAAAATCCGAACGACTGAGACTGCAAAACACATGCAAAGAGTGACCACTGAAAACTTTGGCTGGCCCTAACCCTCACATGGTACCCCACCCACAGCACCACCAACGATCGGCCTACGTCCTTGCGTTTGACCACAAACCTCGAATCTACCAGCCCTCGGCAGCCATTCTCCAATATTGCTCAAAGGGCCCCAAAATCCGAACGACTGAGACTGCAAAAGACGTGCAAAGAGTGACCACTGAAAACTTTGGCTGGCCCTAACCCTCACATGGTACCCCACCCACAGCACCACCAACGATCGGCCTACGGCTTTGCGTTTGACCACAAACCTCGAATCTACCGGCCCTCGGCAGCCATTCTCCAATATTGCTCAAAGGGCCCCAAAATCCGAACGACTGAGACTGCAAAACACATGCAAAGAGTGACCACTGAAAACTTTGGCTGGCCCTAACCCTCACATGGTACCCCACCCACAGCACCACCAACGATCGGCCTACGGCTTTGCCTTTGACCACAAACATCGAATCTACCGGCCCTCGGCAGCCATTCTCCAATATTGCTCAAAGGGCCCCAAAATCCGAACGACTGAGACTGCAAAACACATGCAAAGAGTGACCACTGAAAACTTTGGCTGGCCCTAACCCTCACATGGTACCCCACCCACAGCACCACCAACGATCGGCCTACGGCTTTGCCTTTGACCACAAACCTCGAATCTACGACCCTCGGCAGCCATTCTCCAATATTGCTCAAAGGGCCCCAAAATCCGAACGACTGAGACTGCAAAAGACATGCAAAGAGTGACCACTGAAAACTTTGGCTGGCCCTAACCCTCACATGGTACCCCACCCACAGCACCACCAACGATCGGCCTACGGCTTTGCCTTTGACCACAAACCTCGAATCTACCGGCCCTCGGCAGCCATTCTCCAATATTGCTCAAAGGGCCCCAAATCCGAACGACTGAGACTGCAAAACACATGCAAAGAGTGGACCACTGAAAACTTTGGCTGGCCCTAACCCTCACATGGTACCCCACCCACAGCACCACCAATGATCGGCCTACGGCTTTGCCTTTGACCACAAACCTCGAATCTACCGGCCCTCGGCAGCCATTCTCCAATATTGCTCAAAGGGCCCCAAAATCCGAACGACTGAGACTGCAAAACACGTGCAAAGAGTGACCACTGAAAACTTTGGCTGGCCCTAACCCTCACATGGTACCCCACCCACAGCACCACCAACGATCGGCCTACGGCTTTGCCTTTGACCACAAACCCCTAATCTACCAGCCCTCGGCAGCCATTCTCCAATATTGCTCAAAGGGCCCCAAAATCCGAACGACTGAGACTGCAAAAGACATGCAAAGAGTGACCACTGAAAACTTTGGCTGGCCCTAACCCTCACATGGTACCCCACCCACAGCACCACCAATGATCGGCCTACGGCTTTGCCTTTGACCACAAACCTCGAATCTACCGGCCCTCGGCAGCCATTCTCCAATATTGCTCAAAGGGCCCCAAAATCCGAACGACTGAGACTGCAAAAGACATACAAAGAGTGACCACTGAAAACTTTGGCTGGCCCTAACCCTCACATGGTACCCCACCCACAGCACCACCAACGATCGGCCTACGGCTTTGCCTTTGACCACAAACCCCTAATCTACCAGCCCTCGGCAGCCATTCTCCAATATTGCTCAAAGGGCCCCAAAATCCGAACGACTGAGACTGCAAAAGACATGCAAAGAGTGACCACTGAAAACTTTGGCTGGCCCTAACCCTCACATGGTACCCCACCCACAGCACCACCAACGATCGGCCTACGGCTTTGCCTTTGACCACAAACCTCGAATCTACCGGCCCTCGGCAGCCATTCTCCAATATTGCTCAAAGGGCCCCAAAATCCGAACGACTGAGACTGCAAAAGACATGCAAAGAGTGACCACTGAAAACTTTGGCTGGCCCTAACCCTCACATGGTACCCCACCCACAGCACCACCAACGATCGGCCTACGGCTTTGCCTTTGACCACAAACCTCGAATCTACCAGCCCTCGGCAGCCATTCTCCAATATTGCTCAAAGGGCCCCAAAATCCGAACGACTGAGACTGA